>NC_050479.2:30758501-30874346 GCF_012460135.2 Molothrus ater
TTATTTATAATGTTATAGACTTTAGCTGAAATTATTAATTACTTCAGCTCCCCATTCAAAGACTCCAAAACTGTGTCTACCTGTCTACCTAGGCTTCTGCAATAGCCACTGGAGATCTAAAGACTACAGTCTGAGCCAGGGTAGTTCAGCTAAGCAAGTGATGGATTTGCCTTCTAAGAATGTGAATTTTATTTCTCAACTCCATTCCGTGTTGACTAAACTTCCATTGACTCTAGTGGAAGCTTAGACATGTAGCTCACATATCTGTACTGCATTCAACTAAATTTAGGCATCCCTATCAGCAGCTAAATCCCCGTCTATAAGGTTTATTAGGTCAGACTCATCTGGGCAGGTGAGTGGCCTTCTGTTCTGCATGCATTACCTCAGTGCAGAACTCATATTGTCAATAGTGAACATTGAAGTGACAGGTCTGAAAACAGAATAAATTGCTTCAAAACGTTATATATATAGATGAAATGCATTTGAAATTTCAGATTCCTGAGAACTAAAATGAATGTCTGAAGGAACACCTGAATGCACCATCCAAAGAACATGGTCCTGAAATTGAAGGAAAAATAATGGGGCTGATTGCCACCAAAACTTACGGAGAGGATGAACTAGACCAAAGTTTAGATCTGTTCAAACTCACACACAGTTTCAATGCAGACAGTCAGGAACAGTCCAAAAGAGAGTGACCCTTCCCCTTCTGTGCCGTCACGACTTCAGCAATCAACAGCCACTTGGGTACTTCGTATGCTGAAGAATGCATCCAGACAACTTTGTGTAGCTCCTCTGTGGGCTCTCTCCTCCATTAAGTAATTCAAGCTCTTTTGGAATTCAAACCCCTGTTCCTGTCTTGGAACCCCTCAACATGCACGTCTTCAGGATGAGAAATTCAGGACCTACTGCTGTGGCACTAAGCTCCACGATTTAAATATGCTCTGCGAAAAATCTTTGCTTTCCCTTGATTTTCTTCTGATGTGTTTCTCAGAGGTGCTGCCTTGTTCTAGCATAAGATGAAATAGTGAAGTGCCTTTCCCCACTCACCTTCTCCATCGCTTTTCAGATTTTATAGATGTCTATTGTAGTCTGTCTCTGCCAGAACAAATGTTGTTTATAATAGCTGCAAATGTTTGAAAAGACACCGGTTTGTATGATAATCAACTCTAGGAACCCAAGCAAGACCTAACTGTAGAAAGACACCTCTAATGAATATAAAATACCAAGGGATTTAATACTGGATTTTGTCCCAATAAAGTCCTTTGTTTTGGTCAGACATTTTTAGTACATGAGTTGCTGGTTCCTGTGAAACAAGACGGAGGCTGACTGGAGTCTCTTTCTCCACTTGTTTTAGTTCTCACATGAGATGCAAGGTATGAAATCCTTACCTGTTCACAAAACTCCCTCAGAGCTGAATGCATTGCTAGTGGTATCTTTAGCTTGCACTTGTAGGGAATGAAGAAATGAGAAATACAAATGCATATCGCTAACCAGTAGTTTAGATAAAGCTTGTAAGTAATTCACATTAACTTAAAACCTTAACAGGTTTCAGTCACCAGAGGATATTTTGTTTAATAGCAAATTTTAATACAGCCATAATAAAATGCAGAACCCTAATCATAATCAACTTGCAGTTCTAGACAGAAGGTGTACATGTCTTGGTTCATATACTGAGAAAAGTCTACTTAGGTCATTTTGGTAGATAAATGTGCTTTTCAGTGATAAGGAGAAGATACACTTTTTCCATTGTTTTATTATTCACACATTACTTAATGCAGACTGGGAAAACTAACTAGACAAATTTCAGTTGGATTTTACAGTAAATACTTTCAGTGCATTTAATAGATCTACTGAGCAGTACTTACAAGAGATAACTTCAGCAGTTAACAGGAATCTAGACTGAAAAATTGAGTGCATATTACTGACAGAAAGATTGGAAACTGATAGATGAGCATGAGAAATTAGTACCAATAAATGCAGCATAAATTACAGACAACTTAATCTGCTGTAGAACACAGATTTTTCATCATCTCAGAAGAGAAACTCTAGATTTCAAATTCTGTGTGCTGGCATAAAAGCCCTGTTTATCCTATGTGGCTCCTGTCTCTGTGCATATGTCCAATCTATCACTGAATCACAGCTTTTCACTGAACCTGTGCTTTTGGGACATGGTATATTGTATGATAAATTTTGAGTGGGATGGGAAACTATTTAAAAGAAATTAGCTTGTTCAAGCATCTGCCTTTCTTACAGTTTTTCAAAGCATGCCCTGGTCTGGAAAAAACTCCTGGTTCAATGTCTCACATACACAGTTAAATTAAAATACTTAATTGTGCAGAGCATTAGTCAGTGCTGATCTCCTGGGGAAACAGGAACTTTATGAATGATGTCTGCTTCCCACTGTGAGGAGTAAAATTACAGTGTTTAAAGAATATATGTGTTAAGTCCTAAGGCTGTTTAGAGAACTCTGAGATACCATAATAGACTATCATGTTATTGTTAAAAGGAGTTTTGTGAAGCAAGGTATTTAGTTTGGAAACTAAAAGGAAGAAAATGTGAAATAAAATGGGACAAAATAGTTGTTTTACTTGCTGATATGCTAATTAAGAAGGGGAAAGTGGTTTTGTTGAGCTATGCTGATGAAAAAACCCTGGGAATAAGAGTCCAGGTGTATTTTGGAGGGAAAAATGGAAGTACATTTGCAAGTGTACCCTGTGCATCTCAGAAGCATGCTGATGAGTGTCAGCCATGAACACTCCAACCAAGTGAAGTGTGCTACCAAGTGCCAGAGGTCACCAAGTGTGATACTGACAGCAAACCCACGGTCTGTAAGCATGGCAATATGGATTTTCTGATTAGATTGGGATGTGAGCACTTTGGGCTCAGGCAGGTGATCCAAGCGTGCACCTTTACACCACTTCACGGGCAAAGGGGCTCTGCTGGCTGTTGGGACTGGAGCCCACAGACAGCCCTAGCTGGAATGGCAGGGAATCACTCTTGCAGAACCCTGAGCCAGGGCATGGGTGACTCCATCCTGTCCCCAGTGGAGGAGGGTATGGTGTGCCTGGTGTCCGAGGACAGAGGAGCACAAGCACTTTACCCAGACCTGGCTTGTCATGGTTCTGGCCCCTCCAGGAAATAACTTGCTTTTGAGCCACAAGACAAGGATAGAAAACAGTAAATGCAAGGAAGGTTTCAGAATCAAGCTGGTCTTTGGTTTTGCTCCATCTTTAGTTCATAGACCTGCCAGCCTGCAGTCCTGATAGTGGTTATTGCATATTGCAGATCTGATTCTTTCCTGGGTCCATCCTTGAACAGAACACTGCTGATGGCAGCATCATTGACATTTCCAGTGACAGCCATACATGTGTCTGCCATAAAGCCCTGGGACAATCCAAACTTGGCCATTTGAAAATGCTGGGGTTTTCCTACCGGGAGAAAGAGAAGAAAAGGTTTTCAATGGTTTGTTTTGACTGTCCAAGTGACACTACTGGGAACAAGGTGGCGTCTCAAGGAAAAAGAAATCAGAAAATCCACGTTTATAATCCCACTTCAAGCCTACTTTAAACACTGTCCAGAGCAATGTCTCTATCAATAGAGATCGAGCAAGACAACTGTGCAAACACACCTGTGCTTTCTGTTAATTTCCACTTTCACCTATGAGTCAAGAAAAGTGAAAAATACTAATTTAAAAGAAAACCCTACTTGTGTAAACATTGTCTGTAAATATTTTATCAGTTTATTTTGTTTTTACTTGTGGAACATGATTAGAAGAAGTAAGGACAGTAGAAGGAGGGAGAGAGTGGGGGAATGTACCTGCAGTTTTCAAAAAAAGCATTATGAATTTTTCCATAAGGCAGTTTTAAGCTCTAAGTGCCCTGACAAATCTGTAATGTGATTTTCCAAGTGGTGTGCAAAATGTCATCCAAGTTTACATCTGTAATATTGCTTTAATCTCCAAAAATTAAATAATAATGTTTGTCTTTACTGTGTTTATCCAATCCTGCACTCCTTCCCAGAATCAGTTCCTACTAATTTTAGTGATCTGGGCCAAGTAATGCACATTTGACTTTTCAGTTTATTTACAGCTTGGATCTGTCATTGCCATTAGGTATCTAGGATACACATTTCACACACATACAGCACATAGAGAACATGTACTTGTAGATATACTTTCATTGAATATGATAATGTAAGAATCACTATCCTACCTAAAGAAATGAATTTGAATTGCATTACGTCTCAAGCTACCCTCCAAACACCAGATAAATACCTTCCAAAAATAGCATCACTCATTTTTCGCAGCAGGTGTCATTCATCAGGTATGAGGCTGCATCTAAACGTGTTAGTAATAATAATTCAGTTTGGTATGTGACTCCAGCTCATTACCAGCAGCCCCAGGCACTGAAGGCTAGTGAAGTCACTAGAGCAGTGCAGAAATACTTAATCCTATAGCAAATATTTAGTCCTATGACATGACTATTACACAAATATTGGTCCTGTACATTAAAAAGAATCAGAAGAACCTGGCTTTCTTCTTTCAGCTATCTGTTTGCTCACCTCCATGGTCCTGTTTGCAGAGCTGGACCAGCTCCAGGCTGCCCACCTTACCTGATCAGGAAGGGGGTGGTGGGCACAGGAAAGGAGGAGAGGAGGGACCAGATCCTATCTCTCCAAAGGCAGGACTGATGGCTATGCCTGCAGCTCTCCCTGTGAAGAAAGGACATTGCAGGTGTGGGATGGTCCACTCCTCCATGCTTCTCCTGTCCCTCCTGTGGGATCTGCTCCCAGGTGGCAGCCCCTCAGTGATTTTTTTTTTTTTTTTTTGAGGTGGCAATGATGCCCTGTTGCTGCTTGTCATGCCTTGGGCACCTTGCTGCATTGCCAGGGAACACACTTCGGTGCCATGGTTGCCATCACCATGAGAACACGGTGCTTGGTGTCCCCCAATTGTCGTGCCACCATGCTGGCAGAGGATCCCTGCCAAAAGGCAATTTTGGCATCCCCCACTCCATGGGCAATGCCACCACAAGTAGCAAAACTGCTGATGAGCAGTGCCAGTGTGCAAAGGCTAATTAGGAGTCTGCAGGGAATCTTGCTGTGTGTTTCTGCTTAATTTGTAATATTCACACTAGGCCTGACAGAAAGCCACTGGGGGGACAGGAGGTTTCCAGTGGCCTTTAATGGGTTGTTTGCCCTGGGACACTGGTAATGACAGCCCCATTTGCACAGGCAGTGAAAGGGCTCTCCTCAGGCCCCACCAGACACCAAAGCCTGTTGACCTTAATTAGATTTCATGGCACACTTGGCTCTGTCCTGCAGCAATTGCTCAGCCTTTACTTATATGCACTGGCTAAATGGGAATGCCCTCCTAGGCAGCAGTTCAAAGGGAGCCCAGGATATGAAAAGACCCATCTACGGTGCCTTGTACCTCTTTTCAGAGCAATATGCTAAAGATTAATTTTTTAAGCAGCATAACAGTGACAAGCAATTGCTTTTCTGTTTATTACTACTCACTATTGTTACAGAAGTGTTTCCAAACCTTGCTTATGTCTGGTGTGTTTGTGGTGCTGCACAACACAAGCAGCAGGAGCCCATATCTTCATCCCAGGGTGTTGCTACTCAGACGCCTGCTGGTTTTAGTTTGAAATCTCAGTTACAGACTCAAGGCAAACTGAGTGTCTTGGTTCAGGGTAAATTTGGGAGACAGCCCCCAAAGGGGCTCCTCTAGAAAAGCAGATTCAAATGGCACCTCCCCCAACCGGTTTGGGAGAAAATACCTCCTTAGAGAAAAGTGGAAAAAAGCTGTTTATCAAACAATAAAACCTAAACAATATTAAACAATAAAACCTCTTGCTTTTCCAAAAGAGATGACAAACTCAGAAAAGTCCCCTCCCCAGGTTGCAGTTCAGCTCACTCAGTCTCTGATCAGTCCCTCCGGTGATGGAAATGTCGCAGGCCAGGCCTGGCCCGGTGGGCCACAGGTGGAGCTGTCGGTGTTCCTCTGGTGTTCAGTCCAGAGCAGGTTTAAACAGGTCAAAGAAAAGGGAAAAAAAAAACCACAGCCCAGGGAACTTCTTTGCCTCAGCTAGCTAAAACTAACTAAGAGCAAAGGAGAGCTCTGTCCTGCTGTCTGTCCATCCGCAGACAACGCAGTCCAGGAGCAGGAATGTGGAGGAGTGAGTGCAGTGTATGAAAACAAACTGTGCACTTCTTCTCTCCCCCCTGCACTCCCTGGAACAAGTCTTAAAGGTGCAAAACTTATTATTCAGCATAAACAGAACAAGAAGATTGGGGATAAAAGCATCATATAGTCAACCCCAGGACCCTGAGCTGTGCTCAGGTGACCAGCCCCAGGCATGGACAGTCACCTGCAGGTGGTGAGTCACATGAGGAAGGGGCCTGACCCCATCCTGGTCTCTGTCCCTAGGGATGCAGGGGGCAGCCTTGCTGCTTGCCTGTGCTGAGGGGAAGGAAGGCTGTCCTTTGCACCAAAGTCACAGAGCAAGTGGTGGAATTTCTGTCTGCTGTGTCCCACTGCCTGACTTTTCTATCTGGGCCCATGGAGGAGAGGGTCAGGGCTGGATCCCTGTCTTGCAGGAGGAAAGAGACACCTGCTGAGGCAATGCAGCCATGCCAAAGAAGCCTTTGCCCTCATTCCTGCCAACAGACCACAGAACTAGAGAAAAACCTCCTCAGTAAGTCCTGAGGCTTTATCCTCCTCCAGAGTCCCAGGAAATACAAACAAGATCACACCAGCTCTCCTGACATTCCTTTTCTTGGATCTTCTGGAAAACAGAGATAAATTCCCCAACAACCCTTGGGGAGTCAGAAAAGGAGTTCTCAGGCTTTGATCATTTCTTTGAGGAGGAAAAAAATTAGAGAGATGGGGAAAAAAATGTGTGCAGTGCTGAAGGGACAAGAGAAGGGTGAGAAGAGGAAGAGGCTATGGTGAAGAGAGAACAAGGAAAGGTGAAGAGTGGAAGGGATGGAAAGCAGAGTGCAAAGGAGAGAAGCCCTGAACATTTGAAAGAGCAGGTAAATGAGAAGCGAGCTGAGATGGGAAGGAGAAGAGGAGCACTAACTTAAGAGAGACGTGTAACAAAGGGAAGAAGAAGAAAGTCTTAGCAATGTATTAAATAGGAAAAAAATGGGTGAGGAGCTAAAGAAAGAGAAGACTTTCTTATTGAGAAAGAGAAGTGAGAGCAGGGTGATTCTAAAGGGGGAAAGTACTGAAATCTGAAGAAATACATTACAAGCTAAACACACAAAAGGAGAGGCATAAACTGTAATAGAGAGTAAAAGAAAATGAAGTGAAACAAGGAAGCAGGTGGAACAAAAGGAAACAGTGCATGTAACATAGTTTTAAAACATTAAACGTAGAAGTTGGATTTAAGAAAATATTGCTGAGCTCATTTCTCTCTTTAGAACTGTTCAGTATGAAGTGAAACATATGTACAGTCTGGCATTGCTGTTCAAATCCGCTTTTAATGGGTACAGATAATAAAGCTGGTGACCGTTTAAGAGCAAATGCCATTACAAATGATGACCTGTAATCCATTGTAAACTCTTACCCTCTGCTTACACAAACAGACCTGGGTACTTGAAATGAAAAGAGACTCTTATTCTTGTTCTTTTCATGTGGAGATCTTTGGTCTGCTGGCCAAATTTTATTTTCCAAATGACAAATGGTTAAAACACTGGGCTGTGGGGTCTGTCTAGAAAGAAAACAGTTTTATTTCATATCTCCACTATTAGGAGATGCAGTAGTCTATTCTGTTTGCTACCAGTGAATGTCATGTGGAGGATTACTGAACAATTTGGCAGAGGGTAGTTTCTTTTCCAAGTGATAAGGTGTTTTGGAAGAGTTGCTTGTTGCCAGCACAGCCTCCAGCCAGCTTCCTGGAAGGCTCCTTGCTCCTCCTTTGCATGCCCAGGGCCAGAATTGCACACTGGGCTGAGCAGGGAAAGGAACAAGCCAAGCACTTGGAGCTACCCAGTGCTGTGTTACCTGGCATGATCTGAGCACTGTGCATGCAGAGGGTGTGACTTACACATTTATGAGACATGGGCAAGGGCATGTGATGGTGATAATCCTGGTGAATGGGGAATGCAGAGCCTTTTCTCCTGCAGGGAGAGAGTTGCCAGCCCCAAAAGGAGAAGCCAAGACCATAGTCTAGGCAGTGTCCTGCCCTACCCTGCAGAAAACATCCTTGGAAAACAGTGTGGGATGCCCCTTCTGAGTGCTGTGCTGGGCTGAGGGGATGGAGGTCGGTGCAAACTCAGGTCTTCAAACACGTGCTAATGCAAAGAAAATGTAGTGCAAGATGTAGAATGCCTTTATGCAGGTCCTGTGATTTGTAACCACTCCTCCCAAGCTCACCAAACTGCTGCAGCTCCTCATGCAGTAACCAAATAAGATCACATTGCTTGGCAACATTGTCCTTCTGGAATCAGCTCTTCTACAGTCACCTCTGCCTCTATCCTTCCCTCCTTCTCCCATTCAAAAACATCACCCACAGTCTGGTTCACCAGTCTCTCATCAGAACATAAAGCATGCAACCTCTCCACCCTTTACCATGCATGCCACAGAGCAGATGCCAGTTAAAAATCTAATTTTAATGTTGTTTCAGTCATCACTGGACTTGGGAGTTGATGGCAAGAGATTGCAACAAGGATGGACAAAAGACATAGAAACCCACAAGAAAAACTAATGATGAATCATCATTTGAAGGGTGAGTCATGCCTGAGTGCATGCATATGTCAAGCATGAGACTGGCATAGCTTCACTTGATTAACCCACATGTGCTTTGTTTAAGCCTTCTCTTGCAGCTCTGCTTTTAAGGAAACAGTAACACAAAGTACTTGTTTGTGCAGTGATTTTATTTCCTATCTATGGGAATATTTTGGTGGATCCTAGCAGAGAAGCCACGGCTGGAAGAGATACCCAGTTTTACTTTGAGTCCCAAGACAGGGTCAGTTCCACTCTAATTCTGTTTAATCAAGGTTTGTATGGTCTGCTCTTTAAATTTGCTGGAAATGGAGATTCAGACCATTCACCACTGTAGACTCAAACCACTCACAGCCATCACTCGATTTACAAGGAGACGAGCAGCTATCCTTTAACAGGGGCAATTTCAGGACCACACAAGCAACCATCCTGCTTTCAATGGCACCCTACTCTGCCTGGGACCCCCTATCAGTGACAGGGGGCTGCACAGCAAGAGGTCTGTGCTTCTGCCTGACCCCTGGTGCTGATGTGAGGGATGGGGCAGGCATGCCCAGCCCCAGCAGCAGCAGCAGCAGCAGCAGCAGAGGGTTAGGGCAGTGTGGAGCGACAGAGAAGCTGAACCCCAGGCTATCATCCATCCTGTGGTATCTCCTGCTGCACTTTGACAAACACTTTGAAATTACCAGAGTCGGAAGTGATGCTGAGTGAGGTGATGGTGGGGCTGCAGCCGCTGCTGGCACGGCTGCCCAGTGTCCCCAAAGATCAGCGTCCCCAAAGATCAGGCACTGTACTTCTCCCTGCCCCTGGTGAGGCTGATCTGCTGTTAGCATCCCTGCCAGCAGCAGGGCTGCCTCGTGGTGGCCGTCAGAGGTGGGCTGAGCACTCGCCAGTGTCCCCGTGCTCGTGTGACACCGCAGCTGGGCAGCACAAGCCCATTCACTGTTGCAGTGCTGTGCTGCTCAGCTGGCTGCTGGACTGCTGGCATCACCAAAGCCCTGCCAGCATTCGTCTTGAGTGCCACCAAAAAAACCACCACACCCTATTATACTTGTTTCAATGTTTCTGGATAGTAGGAGGGAAGATCTGCTTCATGACAGCAGAAATCGTGTGGCAGCCTTCTGTGATAGGCATGCAGAGTTTTCTACCAAATAGAATGTATGCACTTCTTCTATAGGAAAATACTTGTATATCAACTGTTAAGGATCCTGGGTCATTTTCTGCACTGTTGCAGAAGGATTTTGGGTCTTGAAACTTATTTAGAAAAGGATCCAGTGCTGGTAAATGCACCAAATTTTGCTAGGCAACCAGGTGGTCTAGAGTATTCCTGATTTCTAGTCAAGTGTTGAGCAGCACAAACACAGAGATAATATCATGTAACTCTTGCAAGCATTTAGCCATTGGCAAACAGCTGCCTACCAATCTCTTTATGAGATTTATTTCTCTCTCATGGTTTTGTCAAGGAAACAGTAGTCATTGATAACATTCAGAAACACAGAGGTGCTATTTAATACTTGGGATAGTAAACAAGCCAAAAATCCCCTGTGGAAAATAAGCTTGTGTGAACATTTGACTTTAAAAATAATTTTCTAGATTATGTGTGCCTAGTGTTTATAATTCAGGGAATATTTGTTTGCAAGTAACATCAGCCCCAGTATCCTTAGAGCTATAGGCTTTGTGGTTCTCTGATCCCTAACCCAGGGGGCATCTTGAGGCTGTGGCTGAGGTCTCCAACGTCATGAATGACCCAGATTAGCAATTATGTGTACATAGCAGTGTTGGTGCTGTGCTGGGCTCCCTTTGGCATGCTTTTTCCAGCCCCAGTACTCTACAGGTGTAGTCTGTGTGGTTCTCTGACCCCCAGCCCTAACCCTTGTGCCAGCTTGAGTCTGAGGTGCCCAACATAACGGGTGGCCCAGATAAGAATGGTGTGGAGTGCAGTGCGGTGCTCCCTTTGGCATGAGCTCCCTTTTCCAGCCCCTGTGGAAAACTTTTTATTTTATCTAAACATCTCTATTCTAACAGGCATTTCAGCATTCATACTGTGGGTTGCAGCAACATCACTCATCTTCCTGCAGGCAAAACTCTGTTTTGTTTTGACAGTCATTCCTGATGCTTTTCCTTTTGGAAAAAAAAAAAAAAAAAAAAACAACCAAAAAAAACCCCAAAACAATGCAACTTACCCAAGATAAGACTTGGGGTAGTCATGGGAAGGAAACAAAATTGGGATGCAGTTTGCCTGCTGAGGCATTTCTGCTTTTCTTCTTTCCAAGCAGAACTGGATCATCAGTCCACAAAGGGTCAAGCTGGGCAGCCAGTGCCAATGTGTCTCTAAAATTGAAGTACCTAATTTTTTCCTCAAAACAAAAGCACTGCCTACAGTCCTGAGTCTGTGGGAAAACCACTCCTGACAGCTGAGCTCAGTTGCAGCATGCTGCAGCTCTGGTGCTTGCTGATTCCTTTAGGAAGGGAGAAAAGGAACACTGGGAAAATTACACTTGAAAATTTATTTCAGCACATCAGAGAAAGCTCCATCCCCTCTCACCTGCACAATTCCAGCAGATTCACCCTGCGAGAGGCAGCTGGAGGCCACGTACCAGGCAGGATCTGTGCTGCAGCATAACATTTTGCCTTAATTTTGGCTGAGTGCCGTAGAAGCACCCCTATGAATCCATCCCTCAGGCTCGGCAGGCAGCGCACGGCTTAACGCCATATTAAATTGCCTCTTTCATTCTGCGCAGCGCAGCACGGCAGTATTGGCAGAAGGAAGGAAATGTAAAAGCATATCACATGAGTCAAGGCAGATTCTGTACTGCAAACTTGCTCTCTCCATTAGGGCAGCTTTATAAGGGCTGATTGGTTCCTCGAGGGGGAAAGATGGGATTTGGCACTACAGTGCTCAAGTGCTTTCTCAATAAGAGGAAGAAAAACTATTATGGCCAACTCTTATATCAGGGCTAGTACTGAGCTTGCCTTTCAATTACAAAACTGCATTTTAGGGTTTTGCTTCTTTGCTGCTTATATTTTCCTCTGTAGGGCTGCTGTTGCATTTGGGAATTTCCATATGTGTTTCTGATGCAGACCAACCGGTCAAATCCAATTTCTGCTCAAATTTATAGCGAGTTTTCACTCCACCAAAAATAACCCAGATTTAATACCAAGAACATTAGAGTCCCTCAAATGCATGCTTTTTCCTCTGACTCACAAGTAAAGAGCAGTCTTTAGGCACATCCTAAGGACACTAGTGTACATCATCAAACAGCCCTGAACCTGACAGAATGGTGTCAGTTCAGCTGAGGGAACAGACTGCTCTTGCTAAGCTCACAGTAGGGAAAGGAGGGGATTGTGGCAGGTCACTGTTTTCGCACCTAGGAAAGGACTTCTTGGGCGCTTCAAAGCTTGGTGCATTCCCTCTGTACTTCCCATTCCTGGGTTCATTTCCCCAAATAGGCACCGCAGAATTGCAGACCTCCCCTGGCTCTGCACACCACCAGGCAGAGCAGACAAGGAGAGGAGGAAGGAGGAATTACCCTGGTGATCCTTTCTGTGATTCCCCAGCAGCTGCAGTCCTCAGCTGACCCTGGCGGGGAGAGACTGTGAGAGTTACACTGGATTACAGATCCCAGCTGCTCTTAACCCGGGGGCAGCCACGGCTGCCTTGGCCAATGGTGCAGCAGGAACTGTCTGCATGCATGGCTTCATTGCACCCAGGCAGTTATTTATACAGTCTTCCTGAGTTCCCTTTTTCTTCCTTTTATCCCTGTAAATCTTCACTGTGTCATTGTGTGGCAATAATATCATTGCCACTAATCTTGAGACAGTTTGATTCTTATGTTTTTCAATTAAAGTGGGTGGCTAGTCCTGGGAAGCCCCACAGCTCAGCAGAGCAAGGAGTATGGATCCTAATGGAAGCTGATGGTTCTTCCATCTTCTCCGTCCTTAAAAGGTCCTTCCTACATCTTGTGCTAGTGACTGGTACAAAATGAGGGGATGAAATCAGCATATCTGGCCACCAGGATAGTTCCCAGTGCTGGAGAAACTGTCTGGAAGAGCAGCAGTACTGCACTGAATGGTAGCTGGGACCTCAGACCTTTTTCTGTTTGGATCTGCCTGGGAATTCACACCCCTTGTGCACAGTGCATTTTTACTTCATTCGGGGGAAAATGGATGCATTTCTCCTCTCCAGTTTTGGAATATTTGTATTTTATATTTGGTCTTCAAGGAAAAAATATTTGTACCACCCACATCACTTCTGTCCTGGTAGCTTCTTGTTCTGTATATAGCTTTATTATCTAGGGATATTAATCACAATCACTTACATCTGTAATTTTTACCCCTCACAGCCCCCCATCACTGCAGCAAGGCATGCCCAGAGCTGCCCTGTAAGAGCAAGGAAGCATTGGGAGGATCCAGAAACAGGAGATCCCCTCTGCCCCCTCCCTTATGACTCTCCTAAAGCAGACCTGGCTGTGTATTCAATGCACTGGGGATGGTTTAGGGTCTCTGTCTGACACTCACACTCATTTTTGCTTCTGCAGAATAAGGGTATTCAATGCTCATAGCAGCAGATTTCCTAACCTACATGGGTTTTTCTCCCATGACAGGAGGTTTTGGGCTGCCTCTGGTGGGAGACTCACACACAAACTCCACAGGCTTGGGGGAACTGGGGAAGAATGCAGAGCCCTCAAAACCAAGCAAGGTTTGGTAGAAAATTTGGGTCTTGCCTCTTCCTTCAGCTGAAGTCTCTTGAGAGTATTTTGGCTATTTTTGAGGCAGTCCTAAAAAAATAAGCTTGGGGTGGAGTTTCTTTTATTTTGTTTTTGGGTTTTTTTTTTAATTTTGGTTTGGTTTTTGGTTGTTGTTGTTTGTTTGTTTTTGTTTGTTGACTTGTTTTATTTTTTGCTGTTGAACCCTCGAAGGACATTTTGCTCTGCCCACATAGAGTCTTTCTAAAAATCTAATGTTTGTATAGTTGTACTTAAACCTGTTATAAATTCCATAGTTTTTTTCAGAGATTTCTGCTGCAAGCTTCATTACCATAGACCTGAATCTGCTCCATATAAAATGAATGGAAAATATCCATTAAATCAATTCTGAATTTAAATATTTGCTATAGTTATTGAACATATTCTTTTCAAAAAGAATCTCTGAATTCTATGAGAGATGATCAGTTCTAGGAATGAGCATTGTTGTTTAACACTGTTGCTTTATTCCCGAGATCTACATAATATGTAAAGAAATAACAAGTGAAGTGTTTTGCACTTCTTTAAGGGCTGCTGGTATCATTCTGTTTGTCTTCTGTGGATGCTACAGACTCTATCTCACACTCATCACCACAACACAAGGTTTCTGGAAAGAACAAGAGAGGCCAAGTTTTCAATGATGACTTTTGCTTTCCTTTCTTTAAGAAAGGCCTAATCCATACAATGTGGGAAACTGAGCATCCAGCTGTTCAGGGCAGCATGCTTGGCTTGAGGCCACAGCTGTGAACGGACATGAGCAAAGTTATGGGGCTTTGCTGAGCCACAGCCTAAATTGTCCAGCATATACTTCACTCCTGTGCTTAGATACCTAAGTTGTTCCAAACCTTATTGACCGATCAAAATCTTTGTGTGTTAAGTGAGTTTTTGTAGCTGAAAATGCCACATTAGATGTCACCAAGACCAACAGTCTTTAAATCCCAAAAATATGGGCCAGGTCCATGCTCTGGCTGTGGGAAGCGAGGAGAAGGGAGCACTGCAGACCTGGCATGACCTGCCAGCAAGCAGAGGACAGGCTGGCTCTGTGCAAATCACTCCTTCCAAGTGCCATAAAGTCATGGTGCTTATTAGGTCAGAAACCTTGAGCTGGTGGAAACACTTTCTGCCAGTGTACGCTAGAGCAGTCTGACATGTGAACACCCTTATGTTATCAGCAGTGGGTAGGAACAGAAAAAGCCTTTTTCTCTCCAAAGGCAGTAAAATGCCCTGTGGCCCTAGCTACTTATGCAACCCCTAAGAATGGACCACAATTTCACAAATTTGTGAATTAGGTTACCTGATGACAGAAACGGGAACCCCTACATAATATCCTCATAAATAACCACAGGACAGAAATGAGTCTGCTGTTCCAACACTTTCTGTTAAATAAAATCCAGCCCTGCTTTGGTTAATACACTGGATATTTAAAACTTCTTATTCTTAATCTGTGTTTGTGTGCTAGAGGAGTAGTAGCCAACTCCAGATGACAGGACAGATGGAGTTTTACAGTGCATAAAAAAAACGGGTTCTCGATAATAAGTCATATGTTACACTTGCACATTCTTCTACAGAATTAAGATATTTCCTTTAACAATTAAAAAAAATTGAAGAGAATTGGCACCACAGCATTTTGACATAGCTCTAATAAAACTATAGAGCTGAAACTATGGAAGTTCCACATCCTTCCCACAGGACACTACCCAGAAAAACAGATTTAAAGAAACATGGTATGCTCATCAGGCTATACTGCAGCAGAAATTCCTCCTCTTTCTGTGTCAGAAAGGTTTCTTTCAATAAAGAAGGCCACTTTTCTCTTGCTCTGCACAATGCACAATGTATTCTGAGACAACTGAGTTCACTCAGCTTTCAAATGCAGGCCTCTCCAAAGATGTGCAATAGGAAAAAGAGTGTGAAACATGAATTCCCTCCATCTTTGCTGCCTTTTAGCAGCCAGCATTGGACATCACCTTCACCTCAGAGCCTTCTAGTTGCTCCCTCTTCCTAATCATGAGGAGAGGAGGTTATCACCTCCCAGCAGGGCACACTCCCTCCACACCTGGAGCTGCAATGTGTGATGTTGTTGAGTTTAAAGTCTAGATAGTAACTGAAAATCCATATAAAGACTACCTAAAGATTTCAGAAAAGACACTGAAGGTAGGTTTTCAACATCATCCAATATAGGTCTGGCAGCCACTGAGCTAGCCCTCAAGCCAAACCACACTCGTTCTTTAAATCTGTATCTTCTCTTTTCAAGGTGGTTGTTTCCTTGGTGATCACCATGACCCAGAGATTCAACTCATGTGTGCAACAGGAAATGGAAAAGAGAAAAGAGCTAATACAGAAAGAAGGGTTTGCTAAAATGACTTTCATCACCTTACTAACTGCAGTGGTTTTCCAGAAAGGAAAGTTTTTACCTGCCCACCTTCTGATTAAGGATTTTTTGTGTAATAATGATATTTTCTGGAGAGGGATATTGCAGCCACAGGACATTGCATTATCAAGTGAAGGAGGAGCTGGGTCAGATCCTGAAACTGAAATCTCCTCCACACTGTCCTCACCCTTGTTTAGACCTTTATTTTGAGACAGCCTTCCTTGTGAGCATTTTCAGGAGCAGATGTGGCAGACCCAGGGAGCCTTTACTCTCTGTATTTGCACAACCTCTGGTCCCTGAGCATCACTCCCTTCAAATCCCAGTGGGTGAAGTCTGCAGTCCAGCATGAGTATTTCTGATTACCTGGAGATAAATCCCCTCTGTCCCTTGACAAAACGCATTCAGGTTCATGATAGCCAGAGAAGCAGAAAACTTTCCCTGGAAATTCTTTCCCATAAAATGTCTCAGAGCTCAGCCAAGTGCTACACTGATCACTCTGCTGATGAGCCCAGAGCAATCAAGCACAGCAAATAAAGGGCTCGCAGCCTCTCAGGGAAGACCTTCAGCATCATGAAGATCTGAGTATGATGATCCCACCCATAAGTCCATAACTGAACAATGCTGGAATATATTATTTTCTTTCTCTTTCTACTGATATTTAAGGCTTAGTCACTCCCTCTGATGGCACTAGGTTCGGTCATTTCCTCCCTGTTATATTTCCATAAACTAGCAGGTAACAGGTGTTGTCAGTATTCCAGCATCAGTTGGTGGGGAATCATCCTCACACCTACATCCACTGGTCTGAGCTATAAAGAGGCCAGTTAACAGTGATGTAGATGGCTGGGAAGGAAAGCCAGGGGTGCATGGAGAGAAAACAGATTCTGGAGTACCCCTGGAGTTCGTGTCCTAAGGCACCCCATGCAATGGCTCCATCCTGTGCCAGACTTTTATATATTTATTTCTTTTCCTCAACAGCTTTGTTGCACAACTCAGCCCTAAGGGCAGCACTCATACCTGTGTTTGAAAAAAGTCTTTGCTAATAATCTGCACTCAAGCAAGGAATGAGTACATCTTGTGATATACCCTTCTGCAGGGCTGAATACTGAGTTTCAGGTAGCCAGGTCTCACACAATCTCAACAGACTGCAGTGGAAAAGCATAAAATCTTTCAGGGGAAAAAAAAAGGATCTGTAATTTTTCCTGCATTTTTTCCCTTCAGAATGGGTTGAAAAGGATCCTCTCTTTGGATTTGGATCCCCTCTTCATTTTAGAATTATTTTTTTTTACTACAAAGAAGTATTTTAATTGTGATAGTTCAGAGGTGAGGACAGAGATTTTCAGCAGCTATGGGTTATGAGGGGTGGGTGATTTGTGCTTTTGAGTAATTCTAGTGAATATCTGATTTTCCATGGCTTTGACTGACTGCCTTTTCTAACTGAATCACACTCAGACTTCCTGTCATTTCTGAATATGTCTATTTTGGTGATAAAATGCACGTGACTGTATTTATTTGTAGAAAAAGTAGGTCAGGGTAAAAGTTGTTAGGTGGACATTAGAAGTTGAGCCATTGGAAGAACTTGTTCATTTCTTTTCCTAGCATTTTTGAGCTTTCTTAACACTTCCAAATATTCTCTCCATCTGTGAGTATTTTTAATTTACATTTGCAATATCATTATAAATTTGCTATTTATTTTTGCCTGTTTCTTGCAGAACCATGAACATCTGAGGAAGAATGAGAAATAAAGATGGATTCTGATGGATTCTTAATGACAATTCTAGTTGAGAGTGTATGAAATCTGTGCATAATTTCTTTGTTCTTATGTAAAAATGATGGGGGATCATGCTGATGTTAAGGTGAGTCTCAGAAATATAAGCACCTCCACAACAGACCACTATGGAAGCATCTACCAAAGGAAAACTCTCTTTAAATCTACAGCATAGGTGTTTATCTTAGGAAACTCTGAGGGCTTCTGTTCCATGTATAGGAACACTTCCCATTTCACTGCAGGTATTTCCATTGTCTGTATGTGCTTTAAATCCCTCTTGAAATATCTGTGTTTATATTTGCTGCTTTTTTTTGCATCATCCTGATCTCCCAGTGCCTGCACGGAGATGATGATGAATTTACCAGGTTGTCTTTCCTTTTCAGATGGACTCCACCTGAATTCTTCTGGCCCAACAGCCATCTCCCTGGCAGCACCTCTGTGAGTTGTGAAAAGGTCACGGATCAGCTGAACTTTAACAGCATCATGTGCCTTGCAAACAAGTTGTTAAGAAGTCATAAACCAACAGGCAGATAGCCTTCTGGGAGAGCAAATGAAATCTGAATGACAGTTTGGTCCCAAGCCCCTTCTTCCATACCAAATGAAAGAGCATAAAACTAGAAAAAGCCATCTCCTGAGACTGCTGATATCACAGGTCTTTGCAGCCTTCAGAAAGTTCTGAAGGAAAATGGCATGTCCTTATACCAGAACCTTTGCTCCCAGAAAAATGCCAGGGATGCCTCCTCTACCATATCTGACCTCAGCTGTCCTTTGACTAAGCTCCAAAGGCAAACCTATGCTGGTAGACTCCCAGGAGCAGACTTTTTGTCTGATCTTGATCTGATTTCCTCCTGAGAAACAAATTTACCTAGAAAGTGTGAATTTAAGGAAGCCCAGGAGTCTCTGTTCTGATAGGAGCCTGTCTAGCTACAGGTTTCCTCCAGTTCCACTGTTGCTGCTATAGATGTCCTCCCAGAAAATTAAGAAGGTTTCATAGAATCATGGAATCATCACAGAATCACAGAATCACTTATGTTGGACAAAACCTCTGAGATCATTGAGTCCAGCCTTTGACTGATCACCCCTTGTCAGCTCCACCATGGCACTAAGTGCTACCTCCAGCCTTTCCTAAAACACCTTCAGGGATAGTGACTGCACCACCTCCCTGTGCATTCCAACATCTAATCACCCTTTCTGTGAAGAAATTCCTCCTGATGTCCAGCCTGAAACTTCCATGGTGCAGCTTGAGGCTGTGTCCTCTTATCCTGTCACTCATAGCTGGGGAGAAGAAATTGACTCTCACCTGGCTACAGCCTCCTTTCAGGTGGTTGTGGAGAGCAATAAGGTCACATCTGAGCCTCCTTGTCTCCTGCCTAAACAACTCCAGTTCCCTCAGCTGTCCACAGGACTTACCCTCTGGACCCTTCACCATCTCTGTTGCCCTTCTCTGGACATGCTCCAGCCTCTCAATGTTGTTCTTGCAGTGACCAAAACTGGACAAAGGATTAGAGGTGTGGCCTCATTACTGCTGAGAACAGGGGGACAATCACTGCCCTGGTCCTGCCGGCCACATTAGTGCTGATACAGGGGTATCAAGCCAGGGTGCTGTTGGCCTTCTTGGCCACCTGGGCTCATGTTGGTTGATGTTCAGCTGCTGTCAAACAGCACCCTGAGGTCCTTTTCCAATGGACAACTTTCCAGCCACTCTGTCCCCAGCCTGTTGTGCTGCCTGGGGTTGTAGTGACACAAGTGAAGGATGTGGCACTTTGCCTTGTTAAACCTCATACTGCTGGTCTCAGCCCATCTATCTGTCAGCCTATCCATCTATCTCAGCCTTTCCAGATCCTTCTGCAGAGCCTTCCTGCCCTCCAGAAGATGATCACAGATTGGTTCAGGTTGGAAGGGACCTTAATGATTACTATGTTTCCCATTGTCCCTTCTCCCTTCCATGGACAGGGATGCCACCCGCTATGTCAGTCTCTGGACAGTTTCCCTAATTTCTGTTGACTAATTGCTGAAGAAGTGAGATATGCTTGTTTTGATGTTTGGAGCCCAAAAAGATAGTGATCTAATGAGAATAACTGATGCCAGGTGTTATGTTTTAACTGACACCAAACGTTGTATTTCACTCTATTATTTGTTATAATTCTGTTCTTCTCCATTTAGTGGGCAGAATGGTGAGAAATGAGTCACTGCATCCAATAGATCTTTTTGGTTAATTCATATCGAATGACAGAGTCCTTCAATTAGCCAGTGCTAGCTTGGCAATCAATTACCTGGAAAAGTGTATATAACATCTTACCTAATGCACCATGTCTTATAGTTTGTATCATCTGCTTACAGCCAGGTTTGAGCACTTTGCACTGTAGTAAATGTGCCACCCCGTAAATAAAATTTTAGTGGATGGAAAAGGAATAAAGATGCATGAGCTTTGCTGTAGTACTGAGGGGAATATCAACAGGGCAGAAAGGAATGAAGATATAAATTTATCTGGTACTTCCCTGACACTGATTTGCAGACACATACGCACACAGGAGAATTGTCTCTGTGACCTCTGCTTGACAATGATAATATGGTAGTAATTGACTTCTCACTATTGTGAAGCTATTAGAATAAAAATGGACATACTTCCAGAAGCAAATTTATTATTTGTTATAGCTCCATCAGAAATTCTTTCAGGTATTTTCTACCTTAATTCTGCTCTGGAGCCTAATTCTTTTTGTAATTAGCAATTACGGTGCATATTGGAAAATAGCACATAGAGTAGGCAAATTGATGTGAAATGAATGTGTATGATTCACACCAAGTTCCTTGAAACCTACTATTTCTGTTTTTCTTTTTCATAAGATGGACAAGTGAGTCTACTTTAAAGAAAATTACTCCTTGGCAACAGTGACCCAAGAGGTCTGCAAGTCTGCATAGCAAGCAATCTCGACAGCTTGATTATTTGTTACAAGAACAGCTCTGAAACATTTAATCTATAGAGCGTGTTATGATTTCAGCTGAGAAATTTCATCTTCAATATTCCTGAGGACTAAACTAAAGTGAGAGGCGGGCAACTGCAAGTCACTCATTAGTACCCACACCATGGTTTAATCCTTGTTAGAGGAGAATAACAAATGTAGAAGGGTTCATTTTCCCCCTCACATGGGAAATGCGATTCAAGAGTGTATTTTTTAGCCTGCTCAGAAGCATGCAAAAATAATGTTCATTAGCATTAGGGAGGATAGAGATGCTGTGTGAGAAAAGGATATAGCGATGATCATTGATTCTGGCAGAAGACGTCAGGAGCTCTCTTTGAAGTCTGACAACAGGAATCTGTGCCCAGATTTGCCAGGCTTTAATCTGTGACAATTAAATTAAGGGATAATGAAAAAGATGGTGCTGTCTTCATTCTTGGTTGAATTAATGATTTCTGTGTTGTGGGGAATGCTTACCTTTCAGGCTGGTGGTTACAGAGCTTCGGTTCCATCAAACTTTGAATGTAATACTGGATTTAAAGCCCTCAAAGCACTTACAATTTTCTTTCCTGTGACTCCACTGTTACTTCTGCAGACCACCAAGTGCACAGGTTGTAAATGCTACAGGGATTGATGTTAAAGTAACTAATCCAGGGATGTGTGGAAGACACATGAACGCCAGCCATCGTTGCACAGGGAGGAGGACCTTGTGGTCCAGGAGGTGCAGCCAGACATGCAGGGGGCAGCTTTTGGTGATGGGGAGGATGTTGGTAGCATGATGTCACCCCTCTCCATCCTTGTGCTGCCTTGCTTGTTTCTCTGTCATGTCTCTACACACTGAGCTTTGCTTCTGCCTAAAGCTACCCACAGCCAGTGCCTGCACATCCACTGCACGCCTGCACTGCTCCTGCGGCTGAACTGGGTTCACGTGACCTGTTATAAAACCATGTTATTGTCTAGTTTAAAAATGGCATAGCTCAGAAATGCCCCAGAGCAGCTCAAATTTTTCCTTCTGGAGAACTCTTGAAATAAGATTTACAACATTCCCATTTAAAAATCATGCAGTTTAGTAAAAAGAAATTCCTATTTTCTTCAGAGACAGCTGGATAACATATTGCCAGAGGAACAAAACTAATAGTAATTTGGAATTTATTAATATTTGTCTGCAATTTTTTATACTTTTAACATTTCATCATATCACAAGGACTCACCTATGCCCCTCAAGCAATATTTACTTATCATTACAGTCAGCATTTAGAATGTATGATGTGACAGTTAATATTTATATAAATGGTACAATAAAGAATATAGTTCAAAGTTCCCTGAGTTGATCAAGAAATCTCTGTCTAAAATATAATGTGATCCTTGAAATTCCTGGAGAGAAGGTGAGTGTTCCAGTAGTCAGGCATTTTGTTTCAAAAAGTCATTGTATTTCAGCTACAAAGAAAAATCTGCTTATTTCTCTTATGTATGGAAGAAACCAAACATGTTTATTCTTGAATATAGAAAGACAAGTTATGTAAACTTGGAAAAGAAAGAGTTGCATTACCTCAAGATTAATTGCTGCTGGAGGAAGGAGAGACACACCATTGCAGCTTTCTAAGCTCCACATTTGGAAATGCATTAAACTTTATTAAGCTTTCAACATATTTTATATGTTTTACTCCAGTTGTACTGTGTCTAGGCAGGATACATCTGTTGTAACTCAGGCATCTGAAAGTCGGACATCTAAGTTTGGCTTAGTCAGCCAAACTGCCTTTCATAGTCGAAGGACGGAGGCAAGCACCTGCAGAGAGTATTTCATCTCATGGTGGCGCTGGGGTGTAGCAGGAGGTCAGAGCAGCTGCCCTGGGGAGTGACAGGGTCTCATCAACCATTACAAGATCAGCCTCGAGTGACCAGCTCTTCCTTAGATCTTTGAAACATCCTAAGTGTGACAACTGTTTAAACAGAAAGGTCCCCCCAAGACTGGTGATGACAGAATACTCACACCCATTTACAGAGCAGAAGGTTTCAGGCTGGTTCCTGTAAAGAAGATGAAGTATGCGACATGCACCAGATGTATATGAGTGACTTCTCTTGCCAAATTTATTGTATCATATTTGCCTGGGTCTCTGTAAGGGGACTAAAGGATGCCAAACTTCTTGAGGTCTGATTAGTTTCAGCAATGCAGAGCCTTTATGGGGATGCTGCTGATTGACTCTGAGAAGAAAACAAGACTAAATTGCTCTGTTCACTGTGTTAATTAATTAAGGCTATCTGGCAAGGTAGGCTGCCTGCCTTTTTATTTTCATCCCAGTTTCAACAAGAAGCCAAGACAAAAATGAGGCAGAGAATTAGCCTGAAAAAGCAGTTGTCATGGTGTAGGCAGGCATTTCAGCTACACATATTTGTGTACCATAACAGTTCTGAATTTGCTGAAGTTGAACGTGGTATGTTATAGTGCTTCCACTGATATTTGCCTTGTGCCCTAACAGAAAATGAGAACTACTGTCTTTGGCAATATGAAAGATAAATGTGTACAACATTTCCCCCCACCTATTCTAATAGAAATATTCAAATATTTAATAAGTTATTCTATTTTCTTCTCTAACATGTTTTTCTGTTTTGGACTTGCCTGCCAGCCTTTGTGGTTTTGACTGTCTCTTAATTGCTTGATAGCATGAGACAGATACCTGAATTCCACCTCAAGGAAAGCCTTTGCTGTTCTCTTCTTAGCTTTGTGTATTCTTGTCACCCTTCCCCAGCTCTGGTGGAGCCTGGTGAGAGAATCAAACTCCACGTCACGCAACAGTCGCTCCAGCCTGGCGCAGACAAAGCTGTCAGTATCCCAACAAGATTAACTACTGATTGTGTCTGATCTCAGGCAAGATCCTGGAGGGAGCCACATGCAGTTACCTGCTCTGCAGGCTGTGTAGTGTGCTCCTGTGCAGTGCTACAGACTAAAAGGGCCAGAGAAATGCCAACTGGCCAGCCAGGGTGGGAGACTCACCTGAAACAGAGTTGTTCATGAGCCAGTTAGATGCAGGAGCTCTCATCCAACAGAGAGGCATTGCCATATCTAAGAAGGAAAAAAGCGGTGTTATTTTATTTAAGAGAGTGGTCAGAATGCCTGCTGGCAAGGAAGAAATAGTGTGAACTGCAAGATGACAGATGAAACTGGTCTGGACCCCTCAAAGAGCTCAAAGTGAAGCCTGAATACAAAAGAGAATATGATTATGAAGGAGAGATGAGCTGATCTTGAAGGAGAGGTGATCTGAGGGGAACACGAGGAAGACAGGCACTGGGGGCAGCTCTCCAGTGGGGTTCCCCCAGAGAAGCTGTGCACCCCCAGTGAAATGCCTTGGGGGTGTCCCAGAAGATGCACCTGGCAGTGCCATGCACAATGTCTGGAGTCCTGGATGAACTTGTCAGGTTTGGGGACTGATAGATGTCTATGCAATGCAGCCCCATAACTTCCTATTGAATTTCATCCATTGCCTATTCTATATACATTTGTAACTGTGTTGCCTGTTTTGGATGCTGTGAATAAATGACTGTATTTACCTTTTATTTTAACCTGGTTGAAGTTAAGTGTGATTTCAGGTAAGAGGATGACAAGTCACTCTTTCCTCAAAGATAGAGTGAATCTGTGAACGAGG
Source organism: Molothrus ater (assembly GCF_012460135.2). Taxonomy (NCBI): domain Eukaryota; kingdom Metazoa; phylum Chordata; class Aves; order Passeriformes; family Icteridae; genus Molothrus; species Molothrus ater. The sequence continues at coordinate 30,782,703 of NC_050479.2, forward strand.
GTCTGGTTTAGATGACAGGTCACTCCTGCTATCTTTTTCTCTGCCATCTCAAATGATGAGTGTCTGTGCAGGGTATCAGTTCAAACGGCAGCAATGAACCATGTTGTAATCAATATGATGTTCTGGGATGGAATTTCAGTCTTCCTCTTTTGACTTTTTTATAAACTTAGGAAATTAGAAGCACAGACCATGTCGTATGGAAAGAATATTAGTAAGGTACTGCATTGAGCAACCAAAACTTAGTATCAAAGACGTAGTCAGTTCTGTAAATACACATAACACTGACCAAAGACAAGATCCTTTTAAATCTCTCTGTTGCTTCAAGATGTCTCCAGTATATTTTATTGGTTTATCACTGGTAGAGGGCTTTCAAGACATCTTCATGCCACCTAATAACTCACGCAAAACACAATCCCATTTTATTGTTGATTCTGGGACACTTACCTATGAACCTAACACCAGATCCTCAGTGGATGTAAATCATCATAGTCACCATGGAGGTCAGCAAAACAGAAACAATTTGTGAACTTATCACAGGAATAATGGGACAATTCAGGTTGGAAAGGACCTCAGGAGGTCTCCAGTTCAACCTCCTGCCCAAAGCTGGGACAGCTGTGAGGCCAGGCTGCTTGTGGCTTTGTTTTGAAAAAATTCAAACAAGAAAACAGCACAGCCTCTTGGAGCAACCAGCTCCACTACCTAGTTGTCCTTACATCCAATCCAAAACTCTCTTTTTTCACCTTATGACTTTTACTTTTCCACTTTTATTGCAGTGCTACAGAATTGGGAAAGAGTAGCTTAAAAGCTGCTTGGTGGAAAAGGACCTAGAAATGTTGGTCAACATCCAGCAGAATGGGCCAGTGTGCCCAGCTGGCCAAGAAAGCCAAAGGCATCCTGGCCTGTATCAGCAGTAGTGTGGCCAGCAGCACCAGGGCAGGGATTGTCCCCTTGTTCTCAGCAGTAAAGAGGTCGCACCTCTAATCCTTTGTCCAGTTTTGGGCCAGTCACTGCAAGAACAACATTGAGGGGCTGGAACATGTCCAGAGAAGGGCAATGGAGCTGGGGAAGGGTCTGGAGCACAGGTCCTGTGAGTAGCAGCTGAGGGATCTGGATTTGTTTAGGCAGGAGAAAAGGAGGCTCAGAGGTGACCTTATTGCTCTCTGCTAGCACCTGAAAGGAGATTGTCTGTCTTTTCTCCCAAGTAACAAGGATAAAAGGAAATAGGTTCAAGTTGCACCAGGGGAAGTCTAGACTGGATATGAGAAAAATATTCTTCATCAGAAGAGTTGTCAGGCATTGAAACAGGCTGCCCAGGAAAGCAGTGGAGTCACCAGCCCTGGAGGTATTTAAGTGACATATAAATGTGGCCCTTGGGGACATGGTTAACAGTGATTCTGTAAAGTGCTATGCTAATGGTTAGGCTCAATAATCTTAAGGGTCTTTTACTACCTAAACAATTCTATGATTCTGTGATTGTTTCTCAGCCTCCAGCCTTGTGATGCTGTGAAGTGCCAGGTTTTGGCTTCTTCATGGCCTCTCCTAGATGCTGGCCAGCTGTTAGGTCTCCTCAAAGCTGTCTCTCCTGCAGATTGAGCAAGTTCAAACCTCTCATGCTCCACATGCTGATGCACAGGCATTGCATCTCCCTCTGCTTTCTCACCCAAAGGTGAGAAAAAACACCTTGTTCTCCTCTGGATGTGCAGAGCTCAGCCCACCACACATCCCACTGGTGTCAGGAGCTTTTTGAGGGGTGTATCTTGCAGTATCCAGTGAGTGAATCTGGTTCCTATACTTGGACTTACAATTGTGTACAGGTCTTAAAAGTTCTGGGTTTTTTAATGATAGCACTGTCTTTGTCTCCCCTTCATTTGAGAGTGAGATAGGCTCTACTATCTCTCTAGATTGTGCTATCTCTCATTTTCAACTAAGTGCACTGTGCTGTGGTGTCATTTTTCAAACAAAGCCAAAAGACTTGCTCTATCAGGCACGATTTTGATTTCTTACTTTACCCACTCCCATCTCCCTCCTCCCTGCAACGAGATGAAAACATCAATATCTGTTTTGGGCTCCCAAGGTATGACATAATGTCAATGGAATTTGTTTTTAATCTGGGTGACTAACGGTTATCTGACAATTCAAGTAATATTTCTCCACATCCATCTGTCAAACTCCAGCAAATGTACAGGGGAGACACTGTCAGATTTAGCAGCCAGGCAAGCCCATTAACACCCTGAGACTGCAACTTCGACTCCCTGCAATATGATTTTCCCCATGCCTGTCCTGTGCTGCCCTTTTCATTTTTTATTTATGTAAAATTATAACTCCTCTGTTTGAAAGTCATCTTCTTTTATTTCTGAGGCTGTTTCCTGCAGTGAGTCAGGTCAGGCGAACTATTATTAGGACCATGTTTATTTATAATGGGTAGTTTAGCATTAAGCAACGAGTTGTGACAGGCTGTGCGTTTCTGGAGGACGCTGGCAGGCTCGGGGTGCCTGTGCAGGCGCACAGGATGCCGAGGGCAGAGGGCTCCTGCCACCCCAGCCAGCCCCCAGAGACGCTGAGCTGCCAGCAGCTCCCTGCCCTGACCAAAGGGAACGTTGGGAGCAAGACGAGGATGCGCCGGAGCCAGCGCCGGTGCTGGGGGCTTGGGCAGCGCCATTGATGTCCCCCTGGCAGTGCCATCCCTGCCTCGCTGCGTGCCCTGGTGAGGGGCAGCTCACAGGTGGGACTCCTGAGGTGCAGAACAATGGCCAGAAGCAGAATTCCGCTGCCCCAGTGTTTACCAGGTGTCCCTCTCTCGGGGTCTCTAGCTGGTCAGAGTGACCCCGAGATGCATTAGAAAGTCTCTTTTCCCAGCCCAGCGCTCGAAGAAAGAGTCAGGGCTCTTCATTTCTCAGTCTCAAGGTTGTTTATTGTATCTTATCTATAAAATTCTTTCTCCTGGCCTGCTGAGGTCTGCTCAGCAAGACAGTCAGAGGCACTCTGCCTGCCCCCGGGGTGGTGTTATCTTTTTATACTAAAAACTACATGTATAATATTTACAATTACTTTCCAATACCTATCACCTATGTTAGACAGTGAGCTTCTACTCTAAACCAATCTAAAAATGCCAACATCACAGCAGAAGATGGAGACCAAGAAGAAGAAGAAGAAGAAGGAGAAAGGCTGGACACGCTCAGACTCCTCCACTTGCCCCCTGAACCCCCATTCTAGAAACTTCAAAAATCTATTTTTCACTCCGTGATAAATTCACTATCATTCTACTTAAATTTTCATGGCTTGTAATTCTTCATATAAAGGTTGGTAATTGTTTTTTCCAAGGGCTAAATCAAAGGGGTCTTGGGCTCTGTGCCAAGGTCTCTGAGCCCCCTGGACAGGGGCTTGAGTCCTCCAGGGCAGCCAGAGGAATTTCCTGGGTTCCGACATCCCTCTTTTTCACACCCTGTGTGCCTTCCCTGGCACCACTGGCTTATTGCCCCTTCTCTATGAGGCTCTGATGTGTTCCATGGAGTTTTCTGACTCTACAGTGGCACTTTCAAAATAATTAAGCTATTTATTCATTTTTATTCTATTCCATCTTTCCTGACAGCATCAGATCCCACAAGCCTGACCAGAGAGCCTGCCGAAGACTGCAGAATGTGGAGGAGACCGGCACATTCCTGCAGTGATACTCAAACCAGAGCAGCAAAGAGGGCCAAGGGTCATGGAGACCCTTCCCTTTAGTGGAAGGTTAGGCAGATATAATTCACCACTTGACTGCCACACAGTGGGGCAGCCTGTGCAACCCACTTCAGTTTCCCTTGGAAGAAAATGCTGCTTCCTTTTGCCATCTTTCCTCTGGTCCTGTACCCTGAAGAAGAGCTTGTGCTAGCTGAGTAACTCTGTGCAGAAATGTATCAGGTTCAGGCACATAATTTCCCCTCTCTCCCTCCCATGCACCTGAGTGTCAACCTGCAGCTCGTGTGGGAAGGCATCTGATTTAGCACAAGGAATTCTGCTGCTGGAGGCAGACACACACTGCTGAAGGTGTCCTTAGGAGAGATGGGACCCCCCACACTGGCAGGGGTAGGATGCAGGTGTTGTGGCCTGGACCCATGGCCTGTTTCTTGCCAAAAGCAAGCCCACACAGCCTACTTGCAGCTGTGGAGGTTTTCATCTCTCCTCTTAGCTGATTCCAGTACCTCCTTTATTCCCCTGTGAATGTGAACAGTGGCAAGGAATGTGGTACTGGGGATTGGTGAGGGGATCATCTCCTGGGTTTTTTCCTTTTCCTAGTAAATCTCCACCTGCACTTTTCTTCTTACCTATGGGTTTACATTTGCTTGACTTCAGTCCTCATTTTGTTGAGGAGATAGTGAACCTACTTGAATGTTTATCATCCAGCAAATCCAAGATGACATCTGTGCTTCTGCATCCATCTCTAAGTGCGAAGCTGTGACCGTGGCTGTCAGGAGATCCACATCCAAATCAGCTACCAAGGAGCTAATCCAGCAGCTCTTATTCAGTTCTTAGCTTGGCAAAACCCCAATGAAGATAAGGAGAATTTTAACTGATTGAGGATGTCAGGTTCCAATAATGAGCATGGCTGTACTTCCTGAAATGTGTGTGCATGAATTTGCTCAAGAGTGTATTGCAGAGGTGTTTCTGACATTTGGCAACATTAATATTTAAGCGTTCCTGTGTTATTTTTGCTAAAGGAATTAGAAATTAGCATGCCATGATCATAATAGAGGAGCTGAAAATAAAGAACCAGATTGTGCCCTCAATCCACATGAGCAATTCCCATGGATGTCACTGGAAATTGTGTGCACACGCCTCTGAGGGCAGAATTTGGCCCAGCACGCCTCTTTCTGCGGTGCCTGTGCTACGCTGGCCGCTGCCAACGAGAGAGGAGTGCAGGCCTAAATTGTTTAGCACCCAAGCCACCTGCTGTGTTTTTCTTGCTGTATTTTTCCTTCCTTTTTTATAGAGATTGAAACTGTAATTCTTCCAGTGGCTCCAGCTGATGTCTTTGCAGACAGTTCCTGCACACCTCTGCTAGCAGGAGGGCAGTGAGTTGCCCACAAGGTAATTTGCTGCTGGAGGCAGCACACACAAGGTGTGTCCCTGGCAGACCATCGTGTTGGAGTCTGTACCAACAGGCTCCACCTGGTTCTGCTGGGATTACAGAGGTGGCACTGGGACTGCCTTGGGGCAAGGACATGGGCTCCATGACCTCTTGTTATTCATTGTTATTCAGTCTGTGATAAATCATTGCATCTTTTCTGCACTTGAGCTGGGACCTGGTGGACTTGGCACGTGTTAAATGTTATCCTAATGAAGAATGCTTTCCTGAACCAAGATTTTTAGCTGTAATGTTTTTTACTCTACAAGACCTCTGGAGAATGCTTAGTTACATCACATTTATAATGATTATTAAAAATAAGAAAAAGGGGAAGTTCTGATTTAAGAATTGCTCAAAAGATAGGGATAGGGAGGTTTCATTGAAAAATAGTTGACATTTTACTTTGCTCCTCCAAAATACTCAGAAGTAAACCAGTCCTAAAAATGGCTTGATTCATCAGCAACAGAGTACTCTCGTGTAGCAAACTCTAAAAAAGGTGTCAGCTGTGACAAGACTATATGTGCTATACATATGCTTTAAAAATGAGTGGTAGCAGACATTTTGAAACACCATATTGTGATCCAGCAAATTACACAAATACAAGTCTTCATCATTCAGGCAAGGCACCCAACTCAAACCTTGATGAGGTTTGAAGGACTGCCTTCCCATTGACTTTGTTGATGTCTGTCCTGCCCCAGGTACCTGGAAGGGCAACTTCCAAGCAGTGTCCTACCAGGTCACTGCTGTGAACTGCAGAGAGCTGTGCTGGCCCACAGTCTTACTCCCTCTGTTGCCTCCAGCTGCTAAATTTCAGTCAGAGAAACATGCCAAATACTTTCCTAATACTATTTACCCATGAAAGCAGTGGTTTTGTTGTAGTTGACACAGGGATCAGATGCTACTGAGACTAGAACGGGGGGTACTTGCTTTGAATGTGATCTGCCCTGTGAAAATGTGAATTGGTTTTTCCTATAATTCCAGTTTGAGATAGTGGATTTTCAGAAGAATGGACATGCAGTTTATAGCTCTTCCCAAATGAAGAACATGTAAACTTCAGTCTCCATCCCAACAAAGATACAGCCCATCCCTAGGCATTTCTGAAAGTTTAGGATTTCAGGTGCACAAAAACACATTGGAAGAAAATATCCAACTTTCTTGCTCCACAGTTAAGTCAGGCAATCAGTGAAACCAAAGATAAAAAGCACTGGCAGCAGATTTATGCATCTGCTGGCATAGCAAGAGAGAAGAATTAATGCTGAAAGTAGTGAAAAGAAAACCATTACACAGGATTCTGTACACTGCACTTTAGGAATCAGAGTTGATAAGAGGCTTTCAGAGCTCTGGGACAGCATTTCTGGCATCATTATTAAACATTTTGTATGAAATAGTTATGGCAGACTGGGGAAGAGTGGGTCAGGGGTTGCAAATCTTGCTGTCAGTTCTAAGGCCTTGCTCCTGCTCCCAGTGAAGGGAAGGGGACATCTCCTGAGGCACATTGGAGAAAATATATGAGTTGACACTTTAAAAATTAAGCCTCCTGGAGCTTCTGTGTCGATTATTATCCCAGAGACAGCTTAAGTGATTTGCCTACAGTCACGCAGTGAATTGGGGTTGAGCCAGGAATAGAAGATAGGGCTCCCAGCTTCTGTTCTTTTTCTTTTACCAACCAGGCACATCCCCAGATGTACAGTGTAATCCACATGGGGACGAAAATCCAAAATCAAAGATTTAGCTCACTTCCTAGCACAGCTGTATGCAGCTCTGCAGCACAGACATGGAGACAAATCTTACTGCCCCAGTTAAGCAGTGTAACCCACTGATTCCAAAGGAGTTGCTCACCTGATGAATTTTTGTCTTCTTGATACCAAATAACTTAAATCCCTACAACATCAATGCCCATCATAAGAGAAGACTGTGTGGTAGCCCAAATTATGTGCCTGGGATTAGAGCCTTGAGCAATTTTAGCTGAATCTATGATATAAAATTACAGTTTTGTGTTACTAATGCTTCACTCATTAATGTGCAAAGGCAAATAACTTTGCTGGAGCGCTCAGTATCACCTGGCTATGCAGGGAGGAGAGGTTAAATGCAGAACAGACCATACTTGTAAGAAGATTAATACATACAACAGGGATAGTAGCAGGCTTCTGCTGGGTCTAATCTGGCATCTGACCGGGACAGAGAGGGAGAAGGAAACTCTAAGCCAGTTAAAGTACTGGATTATTGATGGCAGAGGATTCACAGCTGATAGGGGAGCTGGAAAGAGCAGGTAGTAGGGATTAAATGCAGGGCAGAGCACATAGCAAAAAGGAGGTAGAAGATACTATATTTTACAGGGAAATTCTAAAAATTGTGAAAGACTTCTGAGCAAGGAGAGAAGGACCCAAATATATCCTAGCTTCCTCTCTAAAATTGTATCTTACACATCAAGGAAAAGGTATTTGAACTTGGACATATAAATTATCCAAGAAGATGTGTTGGCTAAAAAGAATTCCAAGACCTCCTTGACCTGCTCTGCTCAGACAAACACGAAATGGAGAATAACAATTTAAATAACTGATAATTTCTGAAAATCTGTCTGAGACTTCCATGTAGATAATGTTATCTTGGGTAACAGGCAGCTGAAGTGGGCTGAGGAGTGCAGGCTCTCTGCAGCACAGCTGGCTAATCACAACAACCCTTGACAGATATTTTTTAATGACTGATATTTGAAGGAAAATGACTTTGTAAAGTTCTGGAACAATGTTTAACAGGGACATTTGGGAGTAGCTTTGTTCTTTTTGCTTGTTTGCTTGTTTTCAAAGGAGGATGCTTCAGGCACTGAGAAAGGCTCCAAGGTATCAGGAGTAGGTGATGACTTTGAGGTGAGAAGAGGAAACCAATTCTTTCCACTGACAAGGAAATCTGAGATAGCAAAATGGCAAATTCACAGTTGGGAAGCACTTATTAGGGCTTTCCTATTACACCTGACAGGCTGGGAAGAGTTATTAATAAAACTCTTCTAATGTGTTTCTAAGAATTAAAATCAATGCACTTAGAGTGTTTCTGGCCTGACATAGAGTTTGCTGAAGCCAGCACTGCCACTGCTTCTTACCTCTGCAATTTCTTCTTGTACCTTCTCTGTCTGTCTCCCAGGTCCTGGCCAGTTCCCTCTGAGCTGACATGCCTGCTCCAGGTGGCTGCTATTTTAGCTAGGTTTTTCTCTTCATTTGGGCTGTGACTAGGAAAACTTGCCTGTAGCAATGTGTTAAGAGATCTTACTATAGTCTGGATCATGATTAAGTTACAGTAAAATTACAGACTGTCTAGAAAAAAAATGAGCTATCTCAGCTCTGAATATCACAGAATACATTATCTCATAGATTTATTTATTTTATATTGCCTGTTTAAAATTCTGTGTGACTCCCTAAGCTATCTATAGGCACTAGTTTAAATCAGAAAGGAAAAAAAAAGTATGTTGTGTTATATTTGGACTTAGAATTTGAAAAATGAGACAGGATTTTGATACACTTAGTTTTGTTGAAATAGTAGGTACTGCTAATAGTTGATACATCAAACTGAGTTAAAGAAACTAAAATCTAAATGGCTTGAAAACCTGATTTCCATTTCCATGACAGTTTTGTCAATGTACAACCTGTTCCTGATTTTCTTGCATCATTGTATTGGCTATGTGGGTACTACAGTTTAAGAGCAACTCATTTTCTTTTATCTTAAATCAATTTCTAATCAACTTAGCCCAGCAGAAATAAACTAGGTTTAAGTGTTTAAGTGTTTATTGAACATCCACATTTCTACTCATTTGGCTATACTGATTTAAATGGAGGCCTTTAGTTAAACTGTCCCAAAGACACCTGCAGGCAAGGCCCCCTCACAGCGAGTGCAGGGGGGTGGGTCTGGGACAGTGTGTGCTGATAAAGAAAAGAGACAGGGACTGAACATGACGTGACTCTCAGTCATGAGCACTGCTTGCCCCGTGGTCTGATCCTGAGCTGTTACAACTGGGGAACAGGCCAGCCCCAAAATTTCTCTCCCAAATCAGTAGAGATAAGAAAGAACTAGGTTTTCACTCCTCTACCCTACATGCCCCATCCTACCCCCCACTGGTCCTCTCTTGGTCAGAAGTGGACACATTGCCTTTGTGCCTGGATCTTGAGCAAGGGTGAGACTTCCAGGACAAAGGCAACACAAAGTAAATAAAGGCAATAAGAACAAAATCAAAATTCTCTCCTGACTTTTGATAGATAGGCATGTGCCAGTTCATTCAGTGCACAGTAATCTTGTCTTCTTGTTGGTTAGAAAAACCTGATGACATTTGCTGAGCATCTGCGCTGAGCACTTAATTGTCCTGGTTAGTCAGTGTCTGTTGCCTACCACCTAGTAGCAAAATAATCCCTTATAAAATGAACTTTTCTTCCATACTTTTAACAAATGAAAATGTATCACTCTTGTCTTTGTACTAGACAAGAGCAGGTGCAGAGAGTCACCCCTGGCCTGGCTCTTCCCCCAAGGCTTAGAGGAAGCTCCCTTGGTCTCACATTGCCTTGCAGGTTTGAGAGGGCAAGATAGAACTAATGCAACCTGCACAGTGAGGAAGGGATTCAGTGCCTGCACTCTGTCCATGTTCCTCTTACCCAGATGTCCAGACACCACCTCTGAGTGCCAGAAGGGCTCAGAAGGTCCACAGCACCCCAGCAGTCACCCTGTTTCTGGTGCCAGGAAAACCTGCAAGCCTGGGCTGGGACGTGCAGGGTTCACTCCCAGCAGTTTGGCTGCCTGTTCCTACAAATATTGACTCCCTGTCACCAGCAACAGGAATACTGGGAAAGGCTAAATCAAATCTTTATCACCTTCCCAATCATCAAGAGAGCAGACAAGAAATGTTAGTCAGTACAGCAGGAATGAAATCAAGTATGTAAGAATTTGGATGGATATAACCAAAATATAGTGTTTCAAGCTTCAGTCAGGTTGCAAGGATACAATTTTACCTTGGAAGCACACATTAAAAGGCAGTGAGCCATCCCTCTAATTTTCTCCTGTTTGAGCGATGGAAATACCTACAAAAGGAAAAAAACCTTCCAGTCCTGAGAGAAAGATGGAATCCAGATGCCAAGCTGTCTAGCCCCAGTTTGCTTGGCCACTGCCAAGTTTGGGTGGCATTTTGTATGTACCAGGGAGGTCAGCTTATACCTGAGACTATGCCCACACATCCTTGGGGAACTTTGAAATAGCTGAGATAATGTCAGCCCAGTTACCATATGCTTTCAGTCTGCCCAGGCAATGATTGTATAATAATCCCTAACAGAAAACTGAAGACGAGATTTCAAGTGGCTGCCAGAAAACAGTTTTTCACTTGGAGTGGCAACTCTGAATAAGGAAGCATCTGGCACATTTGATCAGACAAAGAAAATTAGGTCACTCAGAAAAATATTTGATGCTCTTCCTGAGGAACATAATACTAAAAATGCATCTATCTAGAAAGGCTGCATTCTCCTCTTCGGCACTGTTTCTCATATTGTGATGTGTTGTATTGTTCTGAGTAACGGCGCTATATTTAGTATCTGTTAAATAGTGGAATAAAGATTATATAACTGATCATTTTCCCTCTGCTAGTAATAGGAGTTTAAAATCAAAGAGGGTTTTTTTGGCCATGGGTTTTAAAAAAATTCAAGGCAGGACAACTGCTTTTGTGCGATTGACTGCTGGATGTTTTCTATGAGGTTTTTTAAAAAAGTTGTGTTGAATGAAAAAGTAAGTGATCTTTTTCATATATTTTTCTTCTGTTGGTTTTAAGAACTTCCCATTTTTTATCATTCCTGAACGGTCAGTGGAGTGACACTTCACCAAAAAGATCTCAGAGATGGAGGAGTACACTGCTAAATGTCCCTTGTCAGGGAGAGGAGGGGATGAGGATTGCAGGGAGGGTCATGGCAGGAGGGACAGAGTTAAGGGTATGATCCTTTGCAGGGTGAGGATTAGTATTTCTGCTGACTATTCCTGCCTGGCAATCACATGCCCTCCCTATCCCAGCATGACACCATCTTCAAGGTGTTCAGAATGGTCAGGGAAATAAATACAAATCCACACCGGTATAAGCAGTGTTGAGGTGCTTTGATTACTTCAGGGAAGGGAAGAGCCAGAAGCTGAAAAGTCCAAACAATTGCATTTGTAACATGAAAACATATAGTGGGACAGGGGCTTGGGCTACTGCTGAATCCTGGGGCCTGGGTTATGCTGTGCAGCAGCCAGCAGTTCAGGGGAACAGCCCAAGCATTTCAGACAGCTGGCTGGGAGTGAGCTGGTGCTGACTCTAACACTATTCATCAGCACCTGGGTGGCATGGCTTGTCACTCTCTGGGAGATTAGGGAAAAACAGGACTCCTCAAGACAAGCTTTTGCTAGCTGGAGAGTTGGCCTTGTTTGTGGCTTATGGAAAAAACCTCACATATCCAGCATTCTTGCTCCATTTACTTAACTTCCAACAGTCCATCCTCAAAGGAAGTTTTAAAGGCAAAAATCTGGTTAATTAATGTAGATTTTTCCAGCTTCCTAAAACCAGGAATGGAAGCAGTGACCACAGAGTTTTCAGACCCTACAAAGTCAAATGTGGTTTAATGCATAAAGACATGGTTGTTCTTTAATTAATCCTTCCAGATGGTAAATGAATCAGCTCGTGGTATTTTCATTTGATTGCAAAGATGTCAGGTAACCAAAAAGGAGTTCCATGCTGCCATCTCAGCCTAATTTGTGGTACTGTGGTACCGTGACTGGTTTATTCACATCAAATCTATGATCCTTCAAACACTGTCTAAAGAACAAAAGTATTTATATGATATGCATAAAATCTGGTCTTGATTTTCAAAATATTTTAAACACAGATGTGAATGTGTCCTTACTTACTGCCATATTTAGTCTTACAAATTTTATCAGCAGTTGGAAGAAAGTTTAATAAGGTAAAAAGCTTGCCCCAGGTCAAGTGGCATGTTATTCAGAAGTGGAATTAGGCTTCAGGAGATTTCTGCCACTTAATCATAAACTTGGTTCGTTGGTCCTGCCTCTTTACATATTCTCTCATTCAGTCTTTAGTTTTTTACAAGGGCTTAACTGCCCTCATAAATCATAAATGCAAAAGTTTTGAGAGGCTTATTTAATTCAACAGCCTCAGAATGGAGTTTTAGCCTGAAAAGGTACTTTTGAGAATATATAAATTCAAAACATCTGGTGTAAAAGGTGGCTGAGCAAATGGGATGGTCTCAGTTTCCCAGCATCTATCCCATCCTCCCCAGCCTGGAGGAGCTGCTTTTTTTCTCTTCTTCTTCAGGCTAAGCACTACTTTTTCAATCCAGATGAATTATTTCACTCTTTTGATTGTAAAATTGTGTAAATGGATAAACACTTGCTTTAGTCTGTTTTAGGGTCAGATGCAGTCCACACCAGAGAGGGATTTCCAGGATGGTATGTCAGTATACAAACTTTTGATACAAACTCTATTGGCAGATCCACATTTTTAACCCAGAAGCTGTAGATTGAGAGGAGCTGGGTCAATCTGGCTCATCAGTCAGGTGCAAAGGGTTGCAGTGAATGGCTGACATCTGACTGGTGACCTGTCACTTGTGGGGTTCCACAGGGCTCCATCCTTGCCCCTCTGCTCTCCAACATCTTCATAAAGGAGGGCTTTGGAGATGGTGAAGGGCCTTGAGGGGAGGCTGTATGAGGAGTGACTGAGGTCAATTGGCTTGCTCAGCCTGGAGAGGAGGAGACTCAGGGGAGATCTCATCAGGGTCTACAGGCCCAGGCACTGGTCTCTCTGGTGATCAGTGGCAGAACATGAGAGAACAGCATGAAGCTGTGTCAGGGGAGCTTTGGATCAGATATTAGAAAAAGGTTTTTCACCCAGAGGGTGGTCAGGCACTGGAACAGGCTCCCCAGGGAAGCGGTCACGACACCAAGCCTGACAGAGCTCGAGAAGTGTTTGGACAGTGCTCTCAGGCACATCTTGGGGAAGGTCCTGTGCAGGACCAGGAGATGGACATAGATAACGCTTGTGGGTTCTTTCCAACTCAGGATGTTCTGTGATTCTGTGAGTGCTCCCATTTCCACTCGAGGGTTGTGAAAGAAGGGCACTGAGCCCCTCAGAGGAGTGCAGGATGCATCTCCCAATAGGAAAGGAAATATTCATGATTTTCATTGCTATTTATATTTTATCACAAGGCTGTCCCTAAATAGAAATTTATACTAATATGTCGCAGACATCTTTCATGAAAAATCCTTTCTTAGGATTTTTCCTTGTGACAAGCTGCAGTTCAGCAACCAAAGTAAACAATGGTTATCTGCTGCTGTGGAATGCAACAGGTAGACCCGTGATTGGTCTCCTGTGGGTGTTTGGATTTCTTGACCACTCATGGCAGAGCTGGCTCTTGCTCTGTCTGAGACACAGATCTTTGTTATTCATTCTTTTCTATTCTTAGCTTAGCTAGCATCTGAAGAAACTTTTCCTTTCTATTGCTTTTTAGTATAGTCTTAATGTAACATATATCATAAAATAATAAATCAAGCCTTCTGATCATGGAGTCAACATTCTCGTCTCTTCTTCATCCTGAAAACCCTTGTGACCACAGTCACAATTGGTGACCCCCGACTGAGGAGGACAATCATCACTTGGTGAGACCACCAGAGGAGCATTGCTGCACTGGGTAAACCCTGAATGTGTGGCATTGATGGTTGCTTCACAAGTGACCACAGAAGTGGATTCTAGCCAGGAGCTGAAGAACTGAAGATCCGAATTTGGACAGAGTTCACAGCAAGGCTGACCACAAAGGGAACCTTCTGAAAAGCCTCCAGGAAGATGTTCGGAGAGCTCAGCAGCACCGTGCAGATAGCCAGAGAGTCCTGGACACTGTCACAAGGTACTGTTGGTTTTTCCCCTCCTAAAGATGAGGTCAGTCGCAGTTTGTGGCTGCTCATCTGGAGGACTCCTCCCCTAGAGGATGAGGTTCCATTCTCCCCTTCAGAGGAGAAACTTATTGCCCTCTGGCAAAAATGGGGTGAAGAGGACAGAATTCTCCTGTTGGAAGCAGATCTCTATGATTTTTTTCGATGGGCAAAGCTCTTTGGGTTTTTTACGGATGTGCTATATGCCCTCGATGTGTTTGTCTGGGAGTGTATGGGCTCCATTTTCCAATTCTTTTTATACCGGGGGTTCGGATGCCCCTCGATTTATCCAACCTTTTTGAAGCTCTTTCTAGTCTTGAAACGGAGAGCAGCTGTTTTTCCCTGGATTGCTAACTGCAAGGGCAAAGCCCCGTTCCCCCCAATTCCGGGGGAAGACCCTTTGGAGGGGGACGCTCTGCTGCTTTCCAGCCCCCCTGAACCACAGTGGGGGGGCGAAGTTTCGCCCGCAGCCGAAGCTTTTTTTACTGCGTCTTCGGAGCATGCTCAGACGGAGCCGTTTGTTCCCCCCTCCCGTTGCTCTCAGGGGGGATGGGAGTGGGCGGCGCCGCCCCGGCCAGCGCCGCGAGCACCAGCCCGGCCAGCGCCGCGAGCACCAGCCCGGCCAGCGCCGCGGGCGCCGCCCCAACCCGCCCCGCGGGTGCGGGCGGTTCCCCCCGCGGCCCGTCCCGCGGCCGCCCCTCCGGGGGAGCCTGTGGGCGCTCCAGCCGCGGTTCCGCCGGCTTCCCTGCCTGCATCTATCTCAGAGACACCGCTTCCCGCGGCTGCGCCGATGTTGCTGGGCAACAGCGATCCACCGCTCCCCCCGGCCGTCCCGCCGCCTTCTGCGACTGCGGTTCCGCGGCCGATGTCAGAGTCCGGCGCAGAAGAAGCTGCCGACCCCGTGCCGCCCCCGCCGCCCCCGCCGCCTCCCCAGGCGGCCCCGCTGCCCGCCCCTGCGGGGACTCCGTTCTCCATGTCCGCGTCGGAGGCTGCCTTGGAGCTGGCGGCAGCAGCAGAGGCGCCTCCTGCATCCAGCGTGACTTCCTCCCCGAGTTTTTCGGGTTGTCCCGGGGCTGCCCCTACGGGGGGAGCTGGGACAGGGGAAGAGGGCGTCAGCCTGTCCTTCCGTGGAGGAGGCATGGCCCGACAGCTGGCTGTGGGCGCAGCCCGGCTGCCTGTTTTCAAGATCAGCATTCTTGGCGGGTTGGGGGGTGTTTGGTCCGGGTTTTCTCCCTGGGGGATGCGAATCTCTCTGCCGCCCCTCGCGCGCCCCAGCAGCGAGGGGAAGGTGGGTCCCGAAAGTTCTGCCCCTGGTCCCCAGCCCAGAGCGGGTGGCGGTGGTGCCGTGAGGCAGATGGGAGGAACACCTGGTGCATTTGCATTGCAGAGGCAGAGGGCACAGCAGGAAGCGAGCATCGCTTGTCTGCTGTGGGGAAAGGACATCCCCAGACCCGAGACGAAGTTTCTCGGGACAGCTTCTGTCTTCCCATTGCCGGCATGCCTCGGTGGTTTTGGGGAAAGCAAGCGTTTGGTCACCCCTTCTGCCATTGTACTGGCAAAAGGGTGCGGGTCTGTGCCAATGCAGAGCCTGCCTCGGGGGCTGGGCCTGGGCTGTCTGCCTTGGTTGCTTGGGCCAGGGCCACCTCCCGGCCTCCTGCTGGGTTTGGGGGCTTTGCTTCCCCCTTCTGGTCCTGGGCCACCTTTCTGTGGGCCAGGTCTGGGGTTCCTGATCCTTCCACATGGGCCAGGGCCCCCAAGGGCCTCTCTCTGGCTCCCCTGCTGCTGCTGCTGCTCTTTCCGACAAGACAAAAAAAAAAAAAAAAAAAAAAAAAAAAAAAAAAAAAAAAAAAAAAAAAATTGAATAAAAAAGGGTGAAAGAGCTGGCAGCAGCTCAGAGACATTGAGGATTGAGGAGCCAGGGATTGGCTTCAGCCCAAGTTGTTCAATGAAGGGCTGTGGCAAGACATTTCAGAAATTTTCTAATTTTCTCAAAATTGTTTGAAGACTGTCAATGGACTTTTGATAAATATTGATGGACCTTTCTGTAGCAAGCCTGTTTCAGGACCAAAAGAAACTTTCAGATATGGCAAAGAGGAACATCTTCAAGCCATGGACTTTTCCTGAAACTCAGCTGCTTGGACTTGAATTTTCTTTGCATTGTTTTTGCATTTTCTTATATTATAGAATTGTTTTAGTAATATGATAGAATTTTATGTTCTACAGGTGAAGAAATTCCCAGTGCATTCCACAGGAGCACTTGAGTGGAGTTTGATTGGCAACAGATAACCTGTCAAGTGTTTGTCTTTTTCTTCGGCATGAGTACAGCAGAGAAAATTACAAACACTTTTTCCTTTTAATTTAACTAAATAAAAAAAGGTGACATGTCGCAGACATCTTTCATGAAAAATCCTTTCTTAGGATTTTTCCTTGTGACAAGCTGCAGTTCAGCAACCAAAGTAAACAATGGTTATCTGCTGCTGTGGAATGCAACAGGTAGACCCGTGATTGGTCTCCTGTGGGTGTTTGGATTTCTTGACCACTCATGGCAGAGCTGGCTCTTGCTCTGTCTGAGACACAGATCTTTGTTATTCATTCTTTTCTATTCTTAGCTTAGCTAGCATCTGAAGAAACTTTTCCTTTCTATTGCTTTTTAGTATAGTCTTAATGTAACATATATCATAAAATAATAAATCAAGCCTTCTGATCATGGAGTCAACATTCTCGTCTCTTCTTCATCCTGAAAACCCTTGTGACCACAGTCACACTAATAGCCATTACTGTTGCAAGCTTTGGAGAGAATCTTTTTATTTTGCAGCAACTCCAAGAGAATACATCACCGAAAGAAAATGCATTTTATTCCTTAATCAGTGTTGCATAGAAATGTTTCACTTCTTTCCTCTATTGACCAGAAACCCGCCAAAAAAACAAGTTCAGGGAGCAGATGTCAGCTAATCCCAAAGTCTGTGCTAAGAACACGATGGCAACTCACGGAGAGTTCAACAGAATCTAAATGTCTTGCTGGTTTGGTACAAGATTATGCTTCGAGCAGATAAGCCCCTGCATTTTAACTTGGGAGCTCAAAAGGGATAAATAACATTTCTGGAGCCAGCCAGCCAACAAATGGAATTTCTTAGCACAATGTAATCTTGCTGTGGGGGTTTTCTCGGGCATGTGTTTCCCATCGGGTGTTGTTACACTGCTGTGTGTACAGGGCTTATCTCCAAGCAAAGGTGGTAATGCTCAGCCATTGATACCCCACGACTTACTGAAGCTGTAAGATGGATGAGGAAGGATTACTTGAGGCATTTGATTCATAGCTGATACTTTTTAAGTAAGTTCAAGGGTGTGACATCACTATTTGTCATAAGTGTTCTTGTTGTTGTAGGGTGTGTTCGTGGCAGGAGGGGAGAGGAGCTGTCATCATGTAGATAAGCCAGAGAACTCTAAATCATTAGCAATAAATAATTCACTGCACAGAAGAAAATAACAGACAATGTCAGGAAATGGAATAGTGCTAGTTCACTTACATCTCTTTCTGTGCCTCTGATGAAAGGTTTTTAACCTTGATTATACCCTGTCTTAACCAGGAGATTTGCTTTCTGTAGGGATGCTCAGCTCCAGGCAAGATAGAAGGATGTTCCCAAATCCAGTAACTGGGTCAAATCTAATTATCATAGATAATTTGCACATTTCATTTATGGTAAAGGGAAATGTGTCTCAAGGTAGGTGAATCCAGTTTGGTTTGACAAAGGCAGACTAAAATAGCTTCTAAACAGAAAGAAAAAGGTCTTTCTGCTAGACCCAATTACTGAAATGAGAAGACAATTTTAAAACCTTCATTCCAAACCAATTTCAGCATTAAAATTAATCAAAGCTGTAACAGACAGTAAACCCCCCTGAATTTCTCCAAAGCCTGGAGTTCCCCTCTTGTCTGAAATGCTGAAAAGTCAACATGCATCACAGCTGAAGATGAAACGGGAATTTCCTAAATTTTTTGTGCAGGACAATAATATGGGATTTTTTCCTTACAAATGTAACCATCTATCCCACTTGGATGTAGCCTTCAGTTAGGACAAGATTAAAACAGTGACAAGAAGTAATTTTTACATGTAATCTAGTTTATTACAAGTAATCAAAGCATTTTAATGTTCTATTTTGAAATAAAAGTAAACATAGTAGTACAGAAACTGAGCTTCCTGCATCGTCCAGGGAAAAAATAAAGAAGTTGTCATCTCTAAACAGATTTGATAAAGTAATACAGCCCTAGAGAACATTATTGTTCTCTCCAATAGAACAGCATTTCTGTTTGGAAAAGGGTTGTGCTGTATTTTACCACCCAAAGCTGGAGGTGAGATGACTTTTCATCAATGCCTCCTTTGCACTCTCTCTACATTGTCTTAAATGCAGCCCAGCCAGATGTGAAAATACTATAGAAATTTTCAATGAATGAAATCGATTAAAGTAGGAAGTTTATTTCTGTACAGAATTGGTTTCTTTAAGTGACTTTTCTAGAGTACATGTTTGTTCCCTCTCTATCTCCTTTTTCTCTCTGTTTAGCTAAATAATAAATTTTAAATCCCTTATAAAAATGTACGCAGCTGTAATGACTGGGAATTTTATAACATTTTTAGCACTCAATACGATCAAGCAGCTTTACAGAAAATATCCTGTGCTCTTGAATAAGCAAAATGCAACACATATTCATAAATATCCCTAAATTTACTATGCTGTGTGTTCTGTATTTCTGAAAAATGACATGGATCTGGAATATTAGATGTGGAAATGGTTTATGCACAAAATGTCTATGTGTATGTGTTTGGGCCCAGGTGCTTGGTGGGAGCTGGCTCAATCAATATGTTTTCCTCTGCTTCATTTTTTCGCTGTAAGGTGTTTGTTCCCTAGCATACAGCTGTGATGGAAGTGTTCAAAAGTCAAGTGGTGTAATTCATAATAGAGGCTTTTTGAAAAGAAAGGAAAAAGCGGGGAGGAAGGGAAAGGAAAGTGAGGCAAGGCAAGACAGTGGAGATAAAAATTACGTATTATTTCATAAGGGAAGTATTGAGCTGTTGAAAAATCAAAGAAATTTAGGGAAAAAGTTTTTGGTTTTGTTTTGTTGATGTAACAAAGAAGCCTAAATCTGGAATCTTAGTATTTCTTTACTTTTACCTAAAATTCCAAGGATGTTCAGATGCTCTACTTCAGCTTTAGTCCAGTTTTAATACCTCAGGGTAATTTGTGCCTCCTGACTTCTTTCTTTCTTGCTTGCTCAAAAACAAGTGGAAAGGCAGCTGGGCACGCTGTCATGCCAGGAGTCTCAGAAGGTATCAGCTCTTTCATTAATTACTTCTTTGCTCTCCCTCTGCTTTATGTTAAAAACAGCCTAGTTGAGGATGTAGAAGTTGTGTCGGCCGCAGCGAAAGCATACTTGTGGGACCCTTTAAACTGTCAGGTTACATCACATAAACTGCAAGGATCATATTCAAACAATTGTAAAACTATTTTCTTGCCCGAAAGAGCACACCATGATGCCATTTAGCTGGAACCTGAAGCTATGGGGATCCTGCTGTGGTATCATGTGCAGCGAGTGCATGTGATTGTTCTCCTGAGGCATTTGTTACATGCATCTTGTTAACCCTAGTTCAGTCAAAAGAACTGCCTTCACTGCTGCTTGACCTATTTTAGCATAATTTAGCCCTGAATGTGGTGGGTTTCAGTTGCAGTAAGTTATTCTGCTGGCATTAATACCATGGGAACTTAAAATGGAACCATAAGGGTTTGAAAATATCCATCTTATTAACTCAACAGTTTGGTTTCAGTAATTTATGCATCTTTCAGAACTGACCTAATACTTAAATGTACATAAAAGAGCAAACACTAATCAATCCCAGACTTCTCGTAACAAGCCAGGCTTTTCCCAGGTTTCAGAAAATGGAGCATATTTAAGAGTTTTCTAAGCCTTGTTAAAAGCTGCATCTACAGGACTTGTAAAAGTGCTAAAAGTGCAAGGAGGATTTACTGCCATTTCTGCAACAGCCAGAGTAGAGTTAGATTTATTTAAGAGTTGAGTGCAAAGGGCAAGATCCAAATCACTTCCTTACTGTCTGTGCTGAGACTGAGGCATAATTCAGACATTTGTTCAGAAAGCACCCAAATCCCAGCAGACACTCCTGGCTGCCCTGGGACCCCTCTGGGCAGCTGCTGCTGTGGTCTGGCTCCCCCTGGTACCCAAGGGGTCCAGCAGGCACCCAAGCCCACAGCACATACACAAAGTTCAGCTTGAAGCTGGGCTGTAGCAGTGAGGGACACACCTGCAGAAACATCCAGAGAAAGTCCCCAGTAAAAAATCTCCGGGAAAAAAGTTTAAATCCACCAAGTCCAGTACATGGGCTTACCAGCAGGCTAAAGAGGGAGCAGAGCAAACACAGTAGGGAAGTGCTGTGCTGGATGACTCTTGTGTGTGGGCTGCTGTATTAAAAAGGGGCAGAAAGAAGGTCCCAGACCCACTTCAAGAATGTTTCTGATTTTTCCTGATAACTGTTGCATGGAAAAAGCGTGAAGGCTGCCAAGATCAAGAACCTCTCAGCTGAGAGCCATAATCAATTAACTGCACCTCCCCAGCTCCTAGAAGATGATGGGGAGCAGCTGTGCCTGCAATGCCCAGTCCCTTGTTACCTGTTTCACCCCACCAGCTCCTCTCACTGGAAAAGGCATAAAGTCTTGGCTTTCACACAGGGAAAAACTCATCACAGTCCTGCTCAGAGGCACAGGGCAGCACCAGGACTTGTCAGTGCCTTTCTGGTAAGGGGGGGACTGCATAGTCCAGGTTCTGCAAGGTGAAGGGGGTGGGTTAAGTTAAGAATCAGGCCCCTGAGCTATAGAGGAGGGGTCTCTAGATCATCATTAGTGTCTCAGCAATTCTGTCATTAGCAAAAAAGGTTTCTGGAGAGCCTTTATGCCTCAGTTACCCTTCCCATCCCCAGGGTCGAGTGCCTCACTGCCAGACTGGTAACAGTACCTCTCCTGGGGCCAGCAACTATTGCTGAGACATCACAAAATCTCAATCTGACAGCTAAAGTATAGCTCTAGCTCTGCAGCACACACTAAAATCTGGTTGAGAAATGTGGTTTTTAACTAATAAAACTGCTGTGTGCTTAAGGTTAGACACATACTTATAGATGTTGCTGAAATGGGGTCAAAGAATACAGCTCTCACTCCTTGCTTCAGGAATTGTTGTACAGTAAGTTATTGTGACCTAAATATTGTGGCCTCTGCTGACATTTCATGTGATAAGGTAAAATCCATTTTAGAAATTTTAAGGGTGACATATTCAGTGGTGGGGAGAGCTAGGAGACAGAGTTAGCTAGTACTGGGACTACTCCTTCCTTCCCTTGGGCTTAAATTAGTATGCCATAATTTAAGGTTTGGGCTTGGAGCCTTTTAGCAAGGGGTGTAAATTCA
Organism: Molothrus ater; assembly: GCF_012460135.2. Classification (NCBI taxonomy): domain Eukaryota; kingdom Metazoa; phylum Chordata; class Aves; order Passeriformes; family Icteridae; genus Molothrus; species Molothrus ater. The sequence goes on from NC_050479.2 coordinate 30,804,193, forward strand.
GGATTTTCACCTGCAGTCTCCCGTGTGAGCTCTGTGACTGACAGGAATGCCTACACCACATTTTCAGGTGCAGCAGAGGACTCGTGGTCCCAAATGCACATCCTCAGAAGTGAAGGTCCATCCCAGCCCAGGCTCAGAGGAGGGAGAAGGAAGCAGAGCAGTGCCCAGCAAACCACACAGCAGAAGGGATCTGCAGGAACTTTACATGAAGTCGAACTTCACTTCCCTTGTCAGCCTGCTCTGAGTGACTCACTGGAGGTGCTGAACAGACTAACGAGTGGGAGGAGGAAACAGGGCGGGGGGAGAGGAAGAAAGGGAGACAGGCAGTAAGATGAAAGTAGGAACATTGATATATGACCAAAAAAAAATAGAAGAGAGGCTGTTTTTTAGAAAGTTGCACTACTCCTTCCACTAGTCCTTTTCCAACTCTAATGTGACTGGCATAGAATCCAAAATCTCCAAGATTGGAGGAAGAAAAAAGATGTATGAATAGTTAAAGTGAGATGATATCACTTTTAGCCTGATACTTATGATGAAACTCCAGGGGTTTGATTTATTCAGCTGTCACTTACTGTTCATCCCAAGCATAACAGAGGACATGTTGGAATTGAAACCTTTATTTAGGGTTTGTTAGCATGATTCAATTTTTTTACTGGCCTTCTGGGAGTTATCTTTCATCTTTAGACAGTTATCATTGCTAAGAGGAAAAGAGATTTTTTTTTTTTTTTGGCTAGCTCTGAGTGCAAGGTTTTTATTAAGTAAATGGGAAATTGAGTTTGCTGGGGTATGTATGTGCTGAGATGTCCCCTGACTTGTGATGGGAGATGCTGCAGTGCTGACTTTTTTTTAGAGGATCAGAGCTATAGGGCAGAAGTGGCTCTTTTGGGCATCTCTCCTTTGAAGATACTGCAGAAGAGCAAGTATGCTTAACACCAAACCAGATTTTTTACTGTTATTGAAGACAGGGTATTTTGCCTAGAGAACTGTGATAGCACAGGGACACACAGTGTCTCTAAAGACCAAAAGTAATATTTATTACTTTTCTTGGAGGGAGAGCCCCCCTATATCCTAACCTTCCTGTGTTTCCCTCATCCTTTCCCTACCCCATCCTACTTTCAGTCTCACCTGCAATTCCTGAGGGTTGTTTCTCATCGGAGCCTCTGAGTTTGCCAAACTCTGCGTTGTTGGTGTGATGTACACAAAGATTTCTTCCAGATAAAAGTCTTTGTTCAAGGAGTAATTTGCGATTGATATCCTGATGTCCATAAATAAATGGCCACAAAGTCTGTGGTGAGTCCCGTGGGCCCGGGGGGATTGCTGTCTGCAGTGAGCCTCCTGCAGGGCACTCAGTGAGTGCCTTTTCCATCCACAGAAGGGCTGACGTGAAGGTACATCAAAGACAACAATGAACGCCTCCTGCTCTGACCTACATATTTCATTCTGAGACTCAACTACATTTGCTAGAACACTTGGAACAACTGTTATCTTTTAGAAATGAAAAGTCATTTCTCCAGGGAATAGCATGGGGTGGGGCGGGGGGGGGACACTGTAGTGGCTTGCTAGGGTGCAGAACATTTAAACTCTGCTGTATTGATTGTAGTTTATGATTGAATGTAATCATTACTGTGTCTATATTTTTCTGTTTCAATGAAACCATCAGGCAGTGAGTCATGCTGTGCATGTAACCCAGAGGAAAGTGCAAAGAGGCTGCTGAAGAGTAGCAGTACAAAAATACCATTGGCATCTTTTCCCTAGGAGAGCAGGGCTCTGGACAGCTTCCACAGTCTATTGCTGTTTTTCTTTTACATGGATTTGCTGCTAAAATGTGTAATAGAATTGAGGACAAGGTTGTGAGTAAAGAGTCTTCTCGCACATGCTGTTCCATAATTAAAGAACAGCTATAATAGAAATCCTGCTTTACTTCTTTTCTTTTTTTTTTTTGCATTAATGAGCTCAAATTCTTATAGGCATTAAAAGGGCATATGCTTTTCTTCTAATTTAGAGATTAAAAAATCTCACAGCAGATCAAGAGGAAGGCTGCAGTTTGAACTCTTTAGTGAAAGAAGATGCACTGTCATTAGCAACAAAAAAATTTTAATTAGCCTGGTCCTGGATTTGTGGTAACACATGCCAAAAGGATGGTAATTTGGAAGAATGGGAGATACTATCCTCTTGGTTTAGTACAGAGGGTTCAATTCCATAAGAAATGAGAGCCCTTCAAAATATTTTAATTGCAGGTTTTAGTTACCTGGATTTTAGATAACATTTTTGTTGTTGGGTTTGGTTTGGTTTTTTCCACTGAAGATACTAAAATCCAATTTGGGAATTCTCTCCGCTTCCCTAGAATTCGGCTTCTTTCAGTCTCATTTGTGGAAGGAGCATATTTTTATTAAGCTAAAGAGAAGAAAGTCATCCTTATTAGCAATGCCTCATTGCATTAGGAATCAGGGTCTGTGGCTATCAACCTGTGGAGACACAGTGGGAAGACATGATTGCAGTTTGATTCAGCTGTGCCAGGCACTGAGTAAAGATTATGCACTCAGACAGGAGCCCTGTCTCAGAGCACAAGTGAAGAACGCTGTCCTAACTGCACAGAGCATGGTTATGCTAGTGTGTGAGCAATGGCAGCAGAGCCTTTCCCTCCTGGTTCGAAATGTCAGCTCTGTGGAGTTAAAAACCAGAGGATTTTTAAGGGAGTTTCCCAAAAACCTCATCTCTGGGACATGATCTGTGCCAAAACCATCCCATCAACTGCATGCTGCAGCACAGTGGCTTGTCTTCTGCCCCAGCAGAGCCTGGAAGGATTTTAAAGAGAAATGCTAATTGCAACACAGGGTAACTGCATGCTGGAGCTGGCTAACATATAAGTTCCAATTTCTCATCCCCCTCCCTGCCAACTAATATCTGATGTGGTTAATGGAAAGCAGATGCAGAGCTACTTTAATGCTGCCCTGCAGTGCTGTTCCTGGGCCTCCCACCCCACAGCTTCCCAATTGAGGGGATGTGTTAGAATCATAGAATCACAGAACTGTGTGGGTTGGAAGGAAACTTGCAGATTATTTAGTGACAACTCCCCTGCCATGGGCAGGGTCACCTACCACTAGACCACATTGCTCAAAGCCCCATCCAACCTGGCCTTGAATAATTTCAGGGATGAGGTATCCACAGCTTCTCTGGGCAACCTGTGCCAGTGTCTTACTTCCTCACAGTAAAAAATATCTTTCTACTATCCAGCCCAGACCTTCCTTCTTTCAGTTTAAAGCCATTCTCCCTTGTCCTATCACTACATGCCCTTGTACAATGTACTTCTCCAGCTCTCTTGCAGGCCCCTTTAGGTGCTGGAAGGTGTATAAGGTCTCCCTGCACCCTTCTCTTCACCAGGCTAAACTGCTCCAAATCTCTCAGCCTTTTCATTGTAGGAGAGGTGCTCCAGCCTTCTGATCATCTTTGTGGCCATCCTCTGGACTCTCTCCAAGAGATACACCTCCTTCTTATGCTGGGCACCCCAGAGCTAGGAAGCAGAGGATGAGATTTGTGCACATGTTGGTGGCCATGGTGCCAAACCCTCAGGCTTCCCTCCCGCACTGCCCTGCTAAATGACACTCTCCATGGCAGGAGAAGGAGGCACCACTGCAGAGCACCTGCCTGCTGAGGTGTCTGCTGCACAGCATGCCTGTTGTGCACCTCTGCTGGTGGCCCTGGCCACTGCCACCCCTCTTGGGTGTCCAGCCCATCCCACTGCCCCTCCTGGCACCCAGCACAGTCCTGCAAGGGGCTACACCACAGAGAATGCAGGAGAGGCAGGAGCCTTGCCAAGGCTTCAACTTCTTAGCCAAGTCAGGGTTTAATTTCTTCTTTTTCTAAGAAAAGAGAAAAGAATCTCTAGTCCTAGGGGCATCTTCAGGAGGAGCAGGCGCTCAGGAGCCCCTGCAGGTTGACAAAGCCTCTTTAAATATTTAATTTCTCTTGAGGTGTGATATGTTTTTCTGTCCGCTGGGAGACTATGAATTTGTGCCTTTTTTTTCCTGAGGGACACTTTACTCTTCTGGCTTTTAAGTCCATTTTTGGTATTCTGTCACATATTGGTATGTACTCTGAGGGGATCTTGTCAACAGAGACAAAATAGACTCTGCAAGTCTAGCAGGAGTAGCACTGCTGGTGTTTCACATGATTTACTTTGGTGAGGGTCTTCTCCATGTTACTGAGAAGAACACACTCAGAAAACCTAAGCAGGGATTGGGTTTTCACCCTCTTTATTCCAGCAGGGCAGTGGAGGTGGCATTTTGGTACAATGTGTGGTTAAATCAGATTATATGACTTGGAAACAGAGGTAAACATGAGAAATTTTTTTAGAAAATAACTAGATGAGAAGGAGGCCCGTCAAAAGAAGGGTCTCTTTCTTAATGTCTGTGAAAAAAAAAACCATAGCCAGTCACTGATAGTTGAGCAAAAGACTTTGACCCAGTGGTTTTGCAGAGAAAGGGGCTGGCTTTTTGATAGCAAAATCTTGCTAGGTTGTTGAATCCCATGTTGCATGGAAACAGCATGAAACAGAAACACAAGCGCAGAAATCAGACAAGTTGCTTAAAAATGAATGGAGAAATGTCTCTTGTTTCTTTATTCTGGGGCAAAAGTACGTTTTACATCTGTCACATGTGCCACTAACCCCAGGGGTGGCCCAGGCAACCTCCCAGTGCCACCAGCTCCCTCCCTGTCCAGGCTGGCAGTCAAAAACCTTGTTCTTCTGCCAGTACACAGAGCACATTTGAGCTACTTGTCATTGCGATGGCAGAAACCCCAGAATGTCAGCATAAAAGTAATTTCTTTCTCTGTGGAACTGTATTTTAAAGAGATTTTTGAAAATTACTGGAAAAATACTTCCACCTTGAAGAAGCAAATGAATGGTAGTAGTCTGCATACTTACACAGACAGCTGTTACCTATTTTATTAGTCAGTGCTTGGATCTCAGAATCAGAATCTGAAATTCATCAACATTGGCAACACCCTACAGCGTCTTCCCAAGAAATGAATACTTCTGACCATAGGCATTTTGAAGCAACTTTGATATTAGCATTAAGTTGCTGTTCAGAATTATTTATTTGGGAGGAGATTTCACAAAACTCCTTCCTTTGTTAAATGGCAATGTAACATATCAAAACACAGGCATTTGGATCTAATTAACAATAGCAAGATTTTTCTTCATGAAGAAAACAGAGAACCACTTTGGCCCATGCTGTTGTTCCTGCTGATGGGTTAGTTGTTAGGAAATAATTTCTAGCATCTTCTTCTCTTTGCGTTTTTATTTTGTGTACCATCTTCTGGCAAAGGCACCACATGGGGTAGTCTTTAAGCCTTTTCAAAATACAGGCAAATGCTCCTTTTTTTCCTGAAGTTGCATACTAAATTATAACAAGGAGCTATTTCATTTTCCACTCATTTGTCTCAGAGAAATAAACATTACGTAATCAGAAGTAATTCATAATCTCCAGACAACGTTATACTTAATATGGCGGAAAATATTTTCCATCTATGCTACTGCCACACAGCTCTACCAAAGAGCACGTGGTGTGTAACTCTGATATTACAGTAAAGCCTAACTTTTAGCTTAGATTTCAGGAAATCTGAGATGATCAGGAAAGTACTCTGGAAAGTATAGTCATGTACCTCAGAATATTAATTTTTCTACTAGAATAGCAAAATGCATCCAAAGCTGGGATTTTCCAGCTACACATCATTCACATGTGCCTGGATTTGTGGGCATACATGTATGTAGGCTTTTGGTTCCCCTTTAATGCTGAATTTCCTAACAGATGGACAATGACTACTCCTATCTCCAGGTGCTTTGATACATGTGCTACAGAGATATTTCAGTAAATTAGGGGAGGCTAATTTTCAAACACCTCACACAAACTGTGAATTTTTGCAAGTCTACTCAACATCCTCAGCTGTGAGAAAAGTGGTTGAAAACTGAACTAGCTGCATGGACAAATCACTGTGAGGCTGGGAGCATGTCCTTCTAGAAACACTTTCCTGGTTCAAAACAAGCTGGCTCTGGCCCTGCTGTGCACCAGCACATTGGAAGTATGTCAGGGGTCTGCTGAGCTCCCTCTTCCCACTTTTGGAAGTTCTCTGTCGAGAGAGGAGTCAATGGCCTCTGTTGCATCTCCTCTCTGTGCCTGAAGCCCAGTGGCAAGTGTTGCTGTCCTTCAGCTGGCCACTACCTCCTTACCTGCCCCTGGGTGTCAGCTCTCTGGGCAGATGCCTTTTAGCCCTTATGTCCGTGACATAACATTTTCTGCAGGATTGTATTTTTCATTTAAATGCTCCTTTAAAATGCATATTCGTTTCTCTTACCTTATAAAAGGAAAGCATGGCCCCTCTTTTTAATCACTTAGAAAGATTAAATTAGCTTCTCAGCTGATGGTAGACAAGATATACTTCATATTCCACAGGCAATCTGACTATGAGGCCTGAACTGAGCAAGAGTAATTCAATTGACTCTACTCAAGCTGCACTAATTTACACCAACTAAAAATTAATCTTTTCTTGTGAAATATGTCTAGGAGTGACCTTGCAGTATTCAACTGACTGAACTAATTCTGGGCAGCATCTCACTCTTAAAATAATGTAAAAGCCCTTTTTAAGAAATTAGCCAAAACTTTGGGGTTTCACCTGTGGAGAGATAGGTCAAAGGGCAGCACTGTAAGGAAGATGACAGCAGAATTAGGCCCATCTCTTACACAATCCACATACTAACTACATTTATCTATGATACAGATGATGAGAACACAGTATTTTTCACAGAATTTTTTCTTCTTTTCCTTGCTTGTTCCTGTCTTTTCATGGTATTTTTTATTCTTGTTTCTGCGCAAAAGCCTACTCTGTACAGTTTATTAACATTAAATACCACAGAAGATGAAAGATACAGATGGCTGCATGAAGACTGTGAATCTGTAAGAGAGATCTTTGCATTTTCTTCAGCCACCCATGTTTTGCTTATTTGTGCAGGGTCACAGCTGTTGACAGGACAGCCAGCATTACTGCAGGGAGACATCGTGCTGGAGGACCAGGGTGCTGCTCTACCCAAGCAAGGGAAGGCAAGAATGAGCACAGAAAGTTTTCTATAAGGGGCACTCGATTTCACCCAATGAATTGGGGCTCAGGCCAAGCAAACCTGGCCATGCCATGCTGCCTACAGTTTCTTTGCCACCACCATGCAAATCCATACTCATGGGATCATTCAAACTGAAACCTTGTTGTGCTATTTGGGACTGCAATGGCAAAGGTCCCAGTCAGTATGAAGCTTCCTGGTCTTCCTATGCCAACATGATTCTGTGATTTTATTCTATGATTCTTTGACTTGCTGTCCCTTCTTTGATGAAAAGTTAAACCAATATTCCCCATCCGCCCCGTCTACCTGGCAAATGCAATCAGAGCTCTTTACTTAAAGTAAATAACTGAATACATTTGCCTTAAGCTACCCTTAGCACCTTTTTAATCAGGGAAAGAAAGCACTTACAGCAATTAAAGCAAAAGTTAATGTGTAAAAATCAGCTTTTAAATTAGTTTCTCTTCACTGTCAATTATTTCTAAAACATTTTTGACTGCTTAAATTAATTCCAATTTGAATTCAAGACACATATTGCCACAGAATGAAATTCAGGACATCGTTTTTTTCTCCTCACTACTGAGCTTTACAGTCATATCTTTTCTCTTCAATTTTTTTCTGCTTCTCTTGAGTCATCGCTAATGAAAATTCTAAATATAGGTATGACTAACAATGCAAACTTTAGAAACTGTATGTAAACTACCACAAGAAAAACAGATCAGAGAGTTATGCTCACCAGAAATTCAAACAACTGTTGCCAACCTCTACATGCAAGTGATGATTACTGCATTTTTCTCATTAGAAAGGCAGCTGTCATATAGCTTACGGTTTGGACAGAAAGAAATAAGTTAGCATATTGCTTAAGAGCTGTCTGCTAAATCCTTGCTCTATTTTGCCAAAAATACACTAGAACATAAAATCCTTCATTCTGCAGAATAATAAATGTCATGTTTCCATTTCCCAGTGTCTTGTCAGATTGTTTAAGATAATCAGGATCAAATAAGACAAACACAATGAGCTTCGGACCTCAGACTTCAGAGCAGTGGTGTCAACACTCCAAAGACAAGTGACAAACCAAGCAAATACTAAATGCTTGGTACTGTTGCTTAACCTATCACAAGGATAGAGTTTTTATCTTTTAATCCTATTTTTTGACAAGAAGCTACCAATACAACCTCAGACCTCCACTGTCAGACAGTAACTCTCAAAGACTCTGGCAGGCATACAGTCAGGACCAATAGCAATTATTTGGCATGCCCACGTAGAGGCATCTGAATCAGACAGGCAGCCAAACATCCCTGAAGATGTTTTGGGCTGGGGGACCCAGATTAAGCACAAGCTGATCAACCACCAGCTGATATTTAATAATACTACTACTACTCCTACTACTAGTAATAACACTGATGATGCTAATGGGATAATGCCAAAGGAAGTTCACCACTGAGCTCTTTTTCCCCCAGTCATTCTTTGCCTCTAATTCCCCTGTGTTCAGGTGAATTTTTCCCAGTATCTGACAGTCCAGATTACCTGAGTATTTGTTTACAACAACTAGTACATGAATTACCTATGGTTAAGGCTATTCCTACACAATTGCAATACATAGTTGGACAGGAACAATCAGGGCTGATTATTTCTAGCATGTGGGGTAATTAAATATTCCATGTTATTCAATGCAATTTGTTACCACCAAATCTCTTGAAGAAGTAAAAACTAATGTGAAGATAGCTTGACCAACATCAAAGCAGCGTTGATGCCAGATTTAGCAAATTCAGTGATGCTGAATTTAAGAGAGTTCTACCATCTTCGGTGGACTTTCACTGGAGTCTTCTGTTCTGTCCTATCTTATTGTCAGCACATTCAGCACTGAATTATCTGAACCCATAAGGCTAGCTTTGAAAAAATCTGTCAGTTTGAGATGAGATACTCACTGAGATTTTCAAAAGAGCTTATGTGTTTTTTTACCTTGGCGTTTATAAAACTGCCACGTTGATGAGAACGATTCCCCAAGTTTTGCTGTGCCATATGGTCCATGTGCTGTTAGGAGGCCATCTACTGTGTTTCCTTGTTAGTCATTCAACTACATATTGCGTCCATCTGCAACTCTCATATGTAGTTTCACTGTAATTGCCCTTTTCATAGTGCGTTTCATTCTGCTTCGTGCTGGCTTGTGATTATGTTCTTTCCAAGACATGCTTCACCACACACTTTTTGAAAGGTGCAGTAGTGCCGTGCTGAATGGCAGGGTCGATGCAGGTGCAGAGTGCAGCTCTAATGTAAAGGAGGAAGGGTATGGGTGCTCATCTTGGGGATGAAGAAAGACATTATCTTCATTATTATGAAGAATGGTCCTCACTCTCCTTCCCCTTCATCCTCAGCAAAACATTTCAGCTGTTCAGAGATGCAAAGGGTCTCCTCAGCCAGGTGGGCTTGCATTACTCTTTCATTCCCTGCACTTTGCCACACTTCAGAAGCTCTTGTCCCAGCTCAGTGTCTCCTGAAAAGTCTTTAAGAAAACTGTCCTCAGCCATTACCTCATCATATCCTTAAAGTCCCCTGGAAACAGCCCTAAGAGTGGTGTTTGGGAGAGGCTGGGACTATACCAGATCCTGCAGCCAGATAACTGTGCTGTGCTCACACCACAGCTCCAACCTGGGCAGAGCAGCCAGTGTGAAGGTCGTACACTGCACTCTGGTGTCAGCAGAGTGAGCAGGAGGCACCTTCCCCTGTGCCAGCGCTCGACAAATCCTCCAGCACACTGCTGGCTTTTGGGATAATTCGAGGCTGACACAATTTGTATTCCCTTAAAGACCTCATTACACATATTGCTCATTTAACCTTTAAAAAAGATGGAAGAAAGTGTGCCAATGGATTCTGGCTGATAAATATCTAAATTAAGTAAATTTAATTAAAAACTGTTGTAAATGTCATCTAATCTGTGGATGCTGCGAAAATTATGGTTGTAGCTTTGAACCAGTTTCAAAATGTATAAGGATCTCCTTACACAATTTTCTACAGAATATTTTTTTCTTCTTGGTTTCAGGAGAACAGTTAAATTGACTTAATTTTATTGCTCAGTAAAAATATTGAACTCAAAACTTGGAGAACTTTCTTGCATCTTGTTACTGCCAGGTGATGCTGGCTGGAACACTGGTTTCTTTCTAAAGCCATTAAGTGTTATTTTGCCAGATAAAAGATGGGGAAGGAAAGAAAGATATGTGCTAAGTTTCATCTAGGGAATTCTACTTCTCAGTACACAGGAAATAAAAAGATCAATGCATTTTTTTTCAGCTTCTATTCTGGCCATGTTGTGCTGTTTGGGTGAAAACACCCTCAGCCCCTATGTTACTGTAGTGCACACCAGTGACAGCTACTCAGTGGGGAGCACAGTTTGATGAATTTAACAAAATCTTGTTGGCTGACCTTTCCATACTGGAGACATGATTTCATTTCTGTTGTCTGAAAATGAGCACCAACAAGACAAGTTATTTCCATGTCTCAGCTGGAATATCATAGTCCTAATGTGTTTCCAAGTATTTTTCAGGTCTATCTAAGAACAATAACATTTTTTTCCTTTCTGCTTTCTTCATGTACTAGCAAAAAGTCAGCTTATTTTGATCTATTTTTTCACTCTGCTTGCTGCAAATATCAATCCAAAAAAGCCCCGTGCTTCTTGGAACAGCGAGGTAGGAAATCTCCCAGAGATGTATTTGCAAACCAGTGCTGAGGCACATGCAGAAACTGGTTCAAGACCTAGTTCACAAGTAGTATCCACAATATGTAGGATCCCAGACAGACAACCTGAGTGGAGTACTGGTGATCCAAATTCAGTATTTTGTTCTAGTCACCTTCCGACATTGCTGCCAACCTTGTTCTTCTGGTTTAATCATTCTTCTGATGTCATTAAAATTTAAAAGCCTGATCCCACCATAAAGGGCTGGGCTTTTCTTTTTGGTTTGTTCTTCATAAAGGCAAAGGGGATCACTCAACAGATCATTCGTGCAGAGGGTGACCTGGCAAAGCCACACCAGCAGAAGGTGGCCCCAGGGGTGACCAGCAGCAACAGTAGGGCAGAACAGGTAACCCACACCAGAAATAGGAACAGCTTATCAGACTGTGCTTTTAAACTCACTGTCCTCTGTGGAGATGTCAAACCCAAACACCTGTGTTCCTAAAACCTACATTGATGTAAGACGGGCATGTCTGAGAGGATTCCAAGAAGCAGTAAGTGTCTAGGAGTCCTTGGTGCTTTTGCTAATATTCCCCTGCAATTGCACCCTTCAGCGGGGTGTCTTATAAATCCCAAAGAAATGCAAAAAAGTGTAAAAAATGTTCAGAAAATTCAAAATATTCAAATCACTGTTCACTAGGCCACAGGTCAACCTCTCCCACCATTTGAAATATACTTTCATCTCATTTAATAACTCATCTTTTGAAGAGTTTTGAAACCTTTCTTTTCTGCCAGAGAACAGATTTGGCTCTAAGGAACATTTATGTTTTTATTGCTTTTTGTTCAGATAGTACAAAGCAATGTACCAATTCTGCTCCCAGTGAAGTCAGTGACATAAGTAAAACTGATGGAACAAATTCAATAAAAAGGTGAAATAATACATCTAATACAAGTATGGATGTATAAAAACTTGTGGTTTGGGTTAATCCTGTTTTGGGACAAAGAGAGAGGAGCAAGGACAATGTTCCCCTCTTAAAGTTCAGATCTCAGGTCTTTATGAGTATGCTTATTTCAGAGAGAATTCTTTTCTGCCTTTTTTTCCTGGTATCTCCTATGCAGGGATGAGCAATTGGTTTTTCCAGTTTTAGCTAAGGATTACTATAGCAAGTACAATACAGAAAAAAATAAAAAGCTATAAGGTAGATTGATTTCTATTTGCAACATATTTTTCAGCTTTGCCTACGGCTTATTCTTGAGACCTTATTTCTTTATTTCATACCCTACTACCTTTCACATCCCTCAGCTAAAAATAGCCTTTACCTAGAAAAAAAGTCCTGCTAGCAGTTCCAGATCTAGATAGTACATACATACCAGCTGACTTCAGGATCTCCTCAGACCACATTTTTCTCTATTCCTCTTGCTAACACTGCCTTTCTTACCATTTCCCACACTCTGAACTTTCCTTGGGAGTGTTTTGACCTTGCGTGTGGCCCTTCTGTCCCCAGCTGTGCCTTTGCCCAGACCCTTTGCCTCAGGATGATGTTTCCAGGCAGGTGCTCCTTGCAAAGCTGGGTCCTGGTTCCTGGTGGTCCTCAGGGCACAGCCAAGAACAGGCTTCAGTGAGAAAAATCTGCCCCATGCCTGCTGGCATTTCCACCTGCTTCCCACATCAGCATGCAGGCAATCCCAGTGCTGTGAGTACGACTCAATTCCTTCTTCAAAACCTGATTCCATGGAAGACTCCCATAGAAACTGTTGGGCCAGTTTAGGAGAATAAGCTCTATCCATCTCAGCAATAGCTTTTAACACTGAGCTGTATGAGGGCAAGTCTGATGTGTGTAACCCCAACTCTTCCTGTCTGAATTTCCATGGATACTGTTCTGGTGTTCAAAAGAGCAGAACATCCAAGCGAATTAGACTAAAAACCACCATTCTTTAAAATTAATTTGCACATATTTTCTTGCTGCCTTCTCCCTCTTTGAAAAAAACCAAAACAAAAAACCAAACCCAAACACAAAGACAACTATTTCCCTGCCTCAACATTCACACAAAGTCACTGAGCTGATTCCTTTACATGCACAGGCAGCAACAGAAGTGGCAGGTGATCCTCACATTCTCCTACTTGCAAGATGCCTATCTTATTGCACCCTCACAGCCCAGGAGCTTTTCCACTGAGCTGGACACCCAGCACTGTCACTCCTAAAATATTTGTGAGTGCTACAGGATTTTCTAGGGAAAGATTTCTTGAGGCAAGATTTAGTCAAATTTAATCCAAGTCACTCGGTGCAGCTCCATTTGTTAAGAACAGCTCCTGTGCTTGAGAAGAGCCCGTCGCTGTGTTTTGCCTCACAATGCTACAGAGCACAATAACAACAACATTAAACTCAATACCCTGAAGGGGCAGTTGTAGTCAAGGGTCACATTTTCCTTCATTCCAATTAACCTACTTGTCATATTGGATGGTAGATGCACTCTGCAAACTGCCCTCAAGTGTTTCTCATGCTCTTTTAGTAATAGAAAGTGGGGAGAAATAAAATAGTTCATGCTTTGCTGTTTGACTTGTCCTTGGTATTTTATCTTATTGGAAAACCCAAGGAAATGAATACTGCTGTAAAGATTTTAAGTGTCTGAAAGCACAAACAGGCTTCTGACTTGTGCAATATGCCTGGAACACCAGTGCTGGCAACACCAGTCCCAGAGAGAAGAGGGACCAGACCCTTGGGCTCCTGACCAGATTTTGCTCAGCCCATCTGCTCTATGCCAAGTAAGAGTTGTGGTGGATGCCAGGTACCCACCAAGGCCATTAAATATCTTTCTGTCCTCAGCAGGACATGGGAGAGAAAATATAATAAAAGGCTTGTGATCAATAAGGACAGAGAGGGATCACCCACTAATTACTTTCACAAAAGTAAAATAGACTCAACTTGGGGAAAAATTAATTTATTACCGATTAAATAAGAATAGGATAATGAGAAATAGAACCAAATTTTAAAAACAGCTTCCCCCCCTACCCCTCTCTTCTTCCTGGACTTAATCCAGAATTCTCTGCCTCCTTCCCATCAGTTGTGCAGTGCAATGGGGAGAAGAGGCTGCAGTCAGTGCATCACACATTGTTTCTGATATTCCTTTTTCCTCAGGGGGAGGACTTCTCACACTTTTCCCCTTCTCCAGCATGAGGTCACTCCCACAGGAGACAGTCCTCCATGAATTTTTCCTACCTCATTCCTTCCCACAGGCTGCAGTTCTTTACAAACTGCTCCAGTGAGGCTCCTTTCTGCAGGGTGCAGTCCTTCAGGAACAGACTGCTCCAACAGGGTCACAAGCCACAGAAACATTAAGGTTGCAAACAATTGTTCAGCTGTCAACCCAGCATCACCCTTAAACCATTTCCCCAAGTACCACATCCAGACACCTCTTGAACATTTCCAGAAGTGGTGGTTCCACCACTTCTCTGAGCAATTTCTTCTGATGCCTAATCACTCTTTCAGTGGAAATCTTTTTCTAATTTCTAATCTGAACCTGCTTTGCCTCAACTTAAGGCCATTTCCTTGTGTCCTTCCACCTGAAATGTGGCAGAAGAGACTGACTGCCACCTCACTGCCAGCTCAGGTAGTTTTAGAGAGCAATGAGTTCCCCGTTGAGCCTCCTCTCCTCCAGACTAAACAACCCCAGTTCCCTCAGCTGCTCCCTATAAGACGTTTTCTAGACCCTTCACTGCCTCTGTTGCCCTTCTCTGCACATGCTCCAGTGTCTCAATGTCTGTCTTGAAGTTAGGTACCCAAAACTGGAAACAGGAGGTGTCACTAGTGCTGAGCACAGGGGGACAATCCCTGCCCTGGTCTTGCTGGACACACTATTGCTGATACAGGCCAGGATGCCGCTGGCCTTCTTGGCCACCTGGGCACTGCTGGCTCATGTTCAGCCACTGCCAACCAGCACCCTGGGGCCTGGTGTTCCTTCAAGGTTCTCCAGGGTTGTTTCTAGGTGGGTAGGAAAGGCAATGTACAAATTTGTATGAAGCACATCTGAAAGTATGAAGAACACTTTTCTAGAGAGTGTATTTGCAGCTACCCTGCTACCCTCTTTCTTCCAAGTTTGTATCTAATCTCCAAATCCTGCCCTTGTGTTGGAAAAAAAATGTCCTCTACATTCTGGACTTGGTTTTGCATGGTAACCAGTAATGACCTATACTCATTTTCAGCTAATTCATCCTATAAATACAGGCAGGAAGTGTTTTGTGCCTGTTTCTCCCTACTAAATTGAATGTATTGCTTTTGGGGAAGAGTTCTATCCACTTGTCAGAGGCACTTCATTCACCACGTTATTTCTCATGCATAATGAAGCACACCTGAACTATGCAAGGACCCTATCAAGCCAAAAGAGAACAGCAGATGTTTGTGGAGACCAGAAATCTCCCCTTTCTTGGCACCCCAGTGGCTTGTAAGCTGCATACTCACCAAACCCCTGCCTTCACCACTGCAAAGCTGTGCTCCAGCCTGCACCAGGAGTGCAGCCACAACCTGTCCCTGAGGAGTTTATCTTGCTTCTCACTCATACCTCAGAGCACCCAATGCTGTCATTGATGCCTTTGGTATCCTGAACTGCTTTTGACAGCATGCTGGGTTTGCTGGACATCTCTATGAAGTTTAGAGATTTAGGTGATTAAACTATGAATAAATTTCAGCTCTGCAGTTTTCAGTTATGTTTGTGTCTCATCTTCATCTGGTTAGAACAAGTATTGCAGCAGGACCAGTGAGCTTATGTGACTTCCCCATATGCCTGGCTGTGTTGATTTTTCTCCTGCTTGTTTTTATTTGGAATTTGGCACTTTTAGCATTTCCATGCTACAGCTTTATTGTTAACTTTTCTTGCTTGAGTTAATTGAAAGCTATAAAGCACCTGAAATGCCTCAGAGGCTTCCACTGTCAATAGTGAGATGAGCTTTTCTCACATCTTCAATTTCCCCTAAACATTTTGCTTGCTGATACAGGATAAAATGCAGCTGGAACTTTGCTTGTT
This sequence comes from Molothrus ater, assembly GCF_012460135.2. Lineage (NCBI taxonomy): Eukaryota > Metazoa > Chordata > Aves > Passeriformes > Icteridae > Molothrus > Molothrus ater. The sequence goes on from NC_050479.2 coordinate 30,819,987, forward strand.
TTTTTCCCCTCTGTTTCCAGATGGTTTGGAGCTCAGGTGAAGATTTTAACTGCTCCAGTAATCCTTAAAATGCAAAAATATCTCAACAAAATATTTGATACTGTGGCACGCTGGAATGTCTCTCTGAAACCAATCTCTGTGCTGCAGCAAGGATATTTCACTGATATTTCCAGATATTGCACTAATATCTCCAGACAGAAGGGACACGGCTTTTCCCAGCTCTGAAACATGCTCTTCTCCTTGCTGGCTCTGTCAGAAGTGGGAGCTCTGCAGGCCTGGATGACAGCAGCCTGCCATACTTTTTTTTGCTTTTGCCCAAGCTGCAGTTTGACTCTCCTCCTTGCTCCCTGCCAGCATTTCTCTTTCACTGCATCCCTGTTCTCCTATGCTCAGGGTATTCCTGAGCTTAAATCATAATGTCCAGCAAATTGTGTTTTGTCTTGACTTCAGCCCAAGCCTAAAATATCCTTTTACTGAATAAATTAGCAACAAATAAAAAAAAAGGATGTGGGGACCATCCCATCTTCTACCTAAAGATGGCAGATGAGACCTACCAAGCAGTGCAGACCACTAGGCAGCCATGAGGGACATGGATGGGTGGTGGGACACCCATCTGCATGCACCTCCTGCATAGGTGGCTTGCAGATGACTTGGTGTCCCCCTGGGGCAGCAGCAGTCTGCTCTCCACAACAGACATGCCCCTTGGCTCTCCTGTCCCTTGGCTGGGTGTGAGCAGGATGACTGCCCTGCACATCTCCTGGTGTGAGACAGAGGGGCTGCCACACAGAGCCATCCTCTAATGAAAAGCCAGCTGGCTGAAAAGACTGCACACCTTATCCTTGGAACAAAGAAGGTGTTCAGTAGTCCTGCAAGGTCACCAGGGAAAGCAAGGAGCTCTGCTTTGTCATAGAACCATAGAATCAGAGAATGGTTTGGGTTGGAAGGTACTTTAAAGACCACCAAGTTCCAGCCTCTCTCCTATGGGCGGGGACACCTTCTACTAGACCAAGTTGCTTAAAACCCCATCCAACCTGGACTGGTCACGAATTTGTTTTTCTCCTGGGTCTTCACCTAGAGCTCTGGGGTTCAGCTTGCATTGAACATGAGAGCTGAGCAAAAATACTCTGATTTAATAAAGCACATTCTGGATTTTCAGAATACTGCACTGAACTCTGGTCTTATAATCATCCAGCCTGACAGGGTTCCTTAGATGGGGAACTTCCAAAAGAGGCTCAGAGCAAGAGTTTGAGCTGAAAGCACTTTAGCCTCAAAGAGATGGAATTTCAAAAGCCTGAATTACTGTGTGATAATACCAAACATCTTCCTCTTAAGCAGAAATTTGGGAGCAGTCAGGATGGATCTGCCATGCCAGTTGTTTCCACAGAGCACAGTGGTGTTGCTGTCTCCTTGTAAGCAGGATGAGGGGAAAGGCAGAGAAAAGGCTCCTGTGAAGTGGGGATCCCACCATTTCAATATCAGCCTGTTCAGCCCCAGCCCACTGCCACAGGGAAAATCCTCACAGCTGGTGGCCCAGCCATGGATGAGCAGTCTTATCTAGCTCATGTCTTGAATCCATACAGTTTATCTTGACCCTTGATACTCAGCTCTGCTTCCTAAGGAAGCGTTAAGTTGCCTGAGTTTGCATGAGCACAGGATCCTATGAGCTCGCAACAGAATCCCAACATCTTGTTCATAACAGGGACATAATCGAGGAGGCAAAGTGGGGCACCCATACTGATCATTTAATTTTATCATCGCTTCCCTAATTTTTTCTCCCTGGCAAAACTGTCTTGAGCATCTAGTTATTCTCTGACAGTGAGAGTGATAATAGAAGGAATTTTTTTTAAAGTATGGTGTTATTCAAGATCAGAACACTTCACATCATAAAATATCATTAAAGTGTTAATTCAAGGTTGGGGAAGATGAGGCCTTTACAAGACTAATGCAATTAATTCTGCTCATTAACTACAGACTCAAAATACATACAGAGAGGCTCATCTCACTCCTGCTGTGGAGAGTTAGGTCTGAAAAATTATTCTTTTCCAGTGGGTTTCCCAGTGATAAGGTGGCATGGAAAGTTCCCTCTCTGTATTACATACCGGTGAACATAAAGTCATTGCTGGAGGAATGCTACATGCTCTAAATCTTTTGGTGTGCAATAACTTCTTGTCAAAGTAAGAAGCTTAAAGAAATTGAGGTCCAATACTAAATAATTTCAGTAATTGAAATGTGTTAGATTGACAGTGGGTTTCATTGCCTTTTTTTAAAAAATATAATCCTTCTCACTCTGCAATCTGTCTGAGCACTTGAATTTTGGAAGGCCTCAGTTCTTCACAGTTTACCAGAGCTAATACCAACCTCAGTGCTTCTTGCTTTCTTTTCACAGAGGAATTCTCACAGTGGGATATTTTCAATATAACGAAACTTTGATGTAAAAAAGCAATTTATTTTTCCAGCAGCTCTCAGTATAGCTGAAGGTATAGCAATATCACCCTCATAATCAGCCTCTTCTTTCTATTTGGTGCTACAAGAAAGCCTATGTTTGTTTGCTTGCAATCATTAAATGTGGGTGTTTGTGTGCATATGAGAGAAAGAAGAGGGGAGGGAAGAAATAAACATCTGTCCTACCAATATACAACCTTATTTGCTGGGCCCTGGGGAGCTTTCCTTCTCTCCTTTCCCTTTTGCACACAGTCACACTGCTTTCCTTATCTCTCCTGTGATTACTTGTATTGTATTCCCACAACTCCTTGGGACACAGCTCCCTGGGACAGGGACATTGTCCTATAAACCAAAACCACAATGTCACCACCATAAACTAGCCATTCTGCAGAGAGTCAAAGCAATGAAGCCTGGTCTCCTATGGACATGAGGTGGAGGATGGAAAGGGAAGGGAGGGAAGAGCAAATAAAGAAGCTCTTAGCTCTGCCCTGCAATGGGGAGAGAAGAGATGGGTGGATTTAGAAAAACAAATTCACTGAAAGATTTCAGAGCTAACTCAAACTACTTGCTAAAGCTCATGATCACCACAAATTTGATTCAGTGCAGTATTTTTGGGGCTGTGACTTGCTTGCACCAAAAGTGCTGCCCTCATGCTACTTTTTTCGTTGCATGAATGTGTCTCTTCAGCGCTTGTTTCATAAATTTTTGTTTCCATCTTATGGTCTTAGTGTCTATTAGAAATACAGCCTCGAGGCAAACTTTCTCACAGTAGTGCCTTCCTTTGTTGTGTGCTGCAGCACACGTAGTTGGCTCTGACAGCATTAGTTTTGCACTGGTACACTGTCAAACCGGCTGCAAGAAGCATTGTGAAAAAACAAACCATCTGCTAAGTGAAACTAACAGCCTGATTTGGGTTTTATGCTACTATTTAGCTCCATTTAAATATCCTATTTTCCCATATCTGAGCTGGAAACCAAAATCTTGCTGCAGCACTTGTATTTGACCTGACTGCCAATCTGAGTCCCACTGATAACTGCTTAATGTACTTTTTGGGCTCCCTGTCTATCAGCCCTTCTCTGAACTACTCAAAATTCAAGCAAAGTCATAATCTGACTGGTTTCTTGGGTCATTCTTTAGTCAAAACTCCCTGAGAAAATACATTTTGATTGGATAGGATAATGTTAGGGGTCTTTTCCAACTGAAATAATTTTATTATTTCATCCTGAGGATACAAACTCAGATGAATGTGGAAGTTTCTCAAGACCCAAGGGCTCTTTTAGTAAACCTAGACGGAATATTCCTATTTAGTAATGACAGTAAGAATCACAGAATTTTGCAGTGAAAGGTACACACTGCTTATACTGTATTAATAACTCAAACAGCTTCATCAGCTTCAAATTTGTGTCTGATTTAGCCTTTACCCAAAGTATTGGAGCCTAAATGGATCAAGCATAGAGGCATCTCAGCCTGGGGGACTGGGAGACCATCTCTGAAGGCAGATAGGATACTATGACATGGGAAAAACCAAGTGATTGGCAGAGTTCTTAAAAAATTTTACTTTTACTATTATTATTTTTAGCATTAATTATTTTATTATTATTATTTGGTATGTGCAAAAATAAATACAGAAGTAAGCCTTGCTAGGGAAAGTAGTGTAACAGGTGATTCCATGCTTGCAACCCATGGCTCTCAGGTGTTTGGGGCTCGTTTACAGGTCCTCCAAAGGTAAGAATTGCTTACATGACACCACCACCTCCAAAGAAGGAGGGCCAAGTATTCTTGTTATTTTCAGTTGCTCTTTTCCATTTAACAAGCAGTGAAGAGACATGATCACCACCCCAGAGTGGCTGACAAGCAACAGGCAGCTGAAAACATAAACAAGCCTTTACATCTTGGCTATAGGGCCAGGGTCAGTGTGGGCAAAGTAATATCCTTGCTATCTTTTCTCTCTTCTCCCTGGAAGGTGCATATTTATGCAACGAGTGTAGTGGAGAATACTTTAAATTTCTCATGTATTCTTTCCTCTGGTCGCTGTAATGCTGCTCATTATTTCTTCTCACTTCACTGGAATTCTCCAGCTGGCAGAAATGTAATGAGAAATGTACTCTTGTGAGGGCATTAGATAAGTTAAAAAACTGTTTTCAGAAGGATATCATAGATGAGATCCTGAAACCATGTTTGCATAGCTTTTAATGTTTTTGCCATATTGTTTATCCTTAGTGAAGTGTAAAACTGAAGCACATCAGTGTTGCCTAGGAATCAGTATGAGGCAGCTAGGACAATTTTTTAGTATGCACTTTTTCTCTTACAGCACTTGTATGTATTTGTGTATGGAAAAGTACAGTGAACTTTAAAAAGCTGGACCATTATTTAACTGTACTGACACCATGTTTTTCTCTGGAAAGAAGGAAGTATGTTTCAAACTTATACAAATGTTGTCACTCATATCCCTTTTACTATAACTCATGTTCATGCTGCTGCGCTGACAAAATCATTATATTTTTTAAGTTAATGTAAAAATTTAAGAAAAATTATGTATGTACCTCTATTTCTCTCTCTCTTCTCTTTACCTTAGCAAAATACTATTTGCCATGTCTCATATCCAAACTATTTTTAGAAACATAAGCAAGACCATTGACTTAAAACCGCTGTTACAATTTGTGGTTGCTTCATTTTCTTGGCTAAACTCAGGTATGAAACTGGTGTTACAGCTAGAATTACAACTGAACATAGAAATGCATAGCTAAGCCCTATTAAGTTCCCATAAGAATAAAATAAACCTGAAATAAATAATTATTGAAATATTGTTTGGATTTCATGTTGATTTTGTTGAAGTGAGAGTGCCTCTCCCAGATTGGTTTCATCTGGAAGCTGAGAGTTGCTCTGCCATGAAAACCAGTGTTTTAAGTGGGGACAATTGGGATAGTCCCTCCTGAAGTGCACTCCTGATCTGAACTGAAATACCAACGTAGCTCATCCAGAATCTCTGCCAAAAAATGACTCACAACATCTGCTCTGAGCTGCTCTCTGGAAGCACACTGGCTAAAGTGGAACATAGGAGAAACTATGCCTAAATGTCACTGGCCCAAGCTGCCATGAGCTGCCCTTCCTCTTTTTCTTTCCTTCCCTGCCCTGGCATCCCCCACATCACTTAGATCATTCTTCCATTCCAGCTTTTTTGTAAATGAAGAAACAGTTTTAGTTATTGTTTTGAAAGGCTTCTCCTGTCATCCACAGCCTATATTTTGTGGTACATGTATCTGGTATCCAGCTTTTCCAAGTTTCAGTGACATATTGTAATTAGGTTGTACGGTAAAAGTTTGGGAATTAAGTTACACAAAACTCACTTTAAGCTCTTGATTTTTTTCTGGCAAAGTTACAATGAGAAATCAAAGTTTCCATTTCCCAATTTAGAAAAAAGGATGATCAAGTAAGAGCTCAGAAAAAGAGTGTCTGAATTACTTCTTTTTTTTTTTCCTACGGAAAATTGGAGAAGGAGTTGGGTATTTGGGACACAAATACCAATTCATTGTGTACTGTCCTCATTTTCCCCATGTAAAGCACAGTTGGGAAGAAAAGCTCTAGTGGGCTCACATGCTAATTTTTCTCATTGCCTCTTTAACTTGCACAGATTTTTCAAATATTGACTAGGCTTTGAACTTGACCTACTTAAGGCACTGGATATGGTTTTCACTTAAACAAACGCCCCTTCAGATCATGTCAGTATTATAAAGGGGCCTTGCAGCTACTGTGAACTTTGAGAATATCAGCATCTTAATACTCCTTTACACTACTGGACATACTGTGAGCGAAGTCAGCTGTCCTTCTCTGCTTCTCATGGTTTTCGTGGCTCTCAGTGTTGTTCCTCAGGACCAGTTTATGCTAATTGGTATGAAATGGAATTCATTCTCAAGCCTGGACCTGCTGATCACCTCTAAGTTGAATCCCTCAGATCAACCTTCATCTTGAGCTGTGCCTGAAGCAGGAAACTCTTTCTTGAGGCAGGGTCAGAGGCTGAGGAGCCTCTGTGTCCTCTCCTTGCCTGCAGCAGCAAACTCACAACTCATCTTCCTTCTGCACATCATCTCTCCTCTCTGCTGCCTGGCATTTGGCCTGCTTTATTTACTCTGCATTGTTCAGGGAGGGATTTTGTGCTTTTCATGCGATCTTCCCAGGTTTCTGATTATGCTCCATGGGCAAAGAAGCAAAATACAATTCAAAGTCAGCCTGGTGAGAAAACTCGAAGGCATCTGCTGACAGAAAGAAAGAAAAATGATACAGTGTTGTGGCTTGCATGGATTTTTGAAATCGAGACTTGCATACATTTCTGATATATAAAATCCTTTTCCTTCTACACAGTTTCACAATGAATGTTCTTACTGTCAAGAATATTCTCAGCTTACCTGAGAAGAACAGAATACATGACCTTTGCAATCTAACATTTTCAGTCACCCAAGAAGAAAAAAGCATATCTTTTCTACTCCTGCAAAACCAAAGTACTTCAGTCCAAAAAGCAAGGAGAATTAAAATAGTAAAAATAATAAAAGTAATATTCTACTTTCTTTGTCTAACCAAGATTTCTGCAATGAAAATAAACATTAACTAGGAAGCTGGAGTACAAACGGGGCAGGGAGAGTGAGAAGAGATAGCTTTTTACCCTCTGAGAGCGGAGGGGTGGTTTGTGGGTTGGGAGTTTGCAAAGGGAAGGAAACTCAGAGTGCCAAGGAGGGGCTGGAGAAGCAGAACCTGTGCATTGGCCCCACCGCAGAGGAAGGAGGGAGGTGGCTCTCGTACAGCTCTGGCTCTCAGCTGGAGGGTGCTGAAGGGTAAAGGAGGAGATGCTGATAAATTCTGTCCATCTGCAGAAGAGCTGATGGACAAATCTATCTGGGGGCTGGGCCATGCCGATGAGTGACTGGCCAGCAAAAGGCAGAGCAGCTCAGCAAGTGAGGGTGGAGCTCGGTATCCCAAACTTCTGTGGCTCCCTAATGCCTCTCCCAGCTGCTGAGCGCAGCCCCCACTCCCTGCAGGTCTGTCTCCCCCGAAGTGCTGCAGAGTGCCGCAGGTGCCCTGCGGGCAGGGTCCCGAGGGCGGTGCCAGCGAGGGTCCCGGTGCCGCAGGGAGGGATGCGCCACCGCCAGGGTGTCACAGCACGGCCACCACGGCTGCCCGGTGCCGAGAGCCTGCAACCAGCAGCCGAGTGTTGCTCAATTCTTAAACTCGTGCCTGCTTTAAGCAGATTCTTTTATTCAGCCTGATGAAAAAATTCTGTTTGATGTTTTCACAAACAGCATCTTACGGCGTTACTTCGACTTCTTCTGTGGCGCTGCCCTTTCCGAAGTCATTATTACTCATTAGGTACATTGTGCGGAAAGCAAAGTAGGTCACGGATGAAAAGCCCCATCTTAGCGAGAGGCACCAGTATAGCACAAAGCTATTTTCAACTTTCATGAGATAAAAAATGTTTTCTGTAGGATGAAAGCTGTCACTGCCAGCTTACAATTGAATGCCAAGTATGTAAAAACTTCCATTTTAGATTCCCAGGCTTTCATATGTTAAATGCATTGTTTTAGAAATTCATTTCAAAGATAATTCCCGCTGTATAACCCGCACTGACTTACACATACCAGTAGGGTATGTGCTGCGGACAGGTACTCAGCTGGTATAAATCCTTGTCAGCCCCAGCAAGATGGGACCGTCTCAATGAGGATCTGTCCTTGAGAGTCCCCAGAGAGGGAGCAGTAGAGGAGGTGATCTGGGTGGGTGCTTGGGGGTAGGATGGCAGCCTGGAGCTTGGGCACTGGAAAAATCCCTCCTAGCCCTGCCTATCTGTGCATGGCACTGAAAGAGTGAGGTGGCAGCTGCGGTCTGGGATGGCCTCTAAAGCCAAGATGACAACTTCAATTGCACACCCAAGTGCACATCATTCTGCCATCATTGTTGCTTTGCACTCTGATCCATTACGTAAAACAAAAACTTAATTTTTGTTTGATTGTTCCTCCAACTTTTATTTTTCATAATTACTTTATACTATAATTACTTTATACTTACTTTATACTTTTATGTGACTATTTTCATAGTTACTTTGAGATGTCAAATAAAGGTGTCAAATACAAAATCAGACTTTCTAGAATGATCCTTAATCTCTAAATTGTTGGATGTCTCTCTTCTGGCTCTCAATTTAAAAAAACACTCAGCAAACTCTTTGCTTTATCAAATTTCTAGTAGGACTTAAACTCTGGGTTTAAGTAGGAATTAGACTGCATTCATAGTATGTCCCTTCATCAACAGAATATGCCTGAAGTCCTTTCAACTGCTAGAGAGGTAATTAATATAATTATACTTTCAAGTTCTTACTGCATAAAATAAGTTGACATACATGGCAACAGAAATGTTGCTAAATATGTTTTGTTGGTGCAATCAGCTTGCTCTACTGATTTGAATCTATTGATATTTTCATTAAAAATCTGTACAGTTGAAATCAAATGTTATTTTTCTCTTTAAAACAATAATTGCTTAAAACAAAAATGTAAAATATGAAAACATAAGGGAAAATCTATATTTATTATCATATATTTGAATAACATAAGTTACAATAAAAGTAACAAACTGTATGATTGCATATGTGGTTTTAAAAAAGACATCCTTTACCTTGGGAAAGTTATTTAGTAAACACTTGGAAATAGGGTTTACTACAGTCACAGATAATTTTTTAATCAGAGATAACTTCTACGGTACGTACAAATGGAACATTTTCTGCTTTACTTTTTTTTCAAGTAGCTCTGGTCAAGGACAAGTCCTCTGGTGAAGGACTGGGTCATTTAAATTGAAAGCCAAGTACTCACTTAAAAAACCAAAAATACTACTAGTGAGTAAAAACTAATGTGAAAGGATAAAAATTACTAGTTGAAAGATAATCAAAAGGCAGGTGGCCATAAACAATAAATTTAATTAGACAAACAGGAATGTTGCCTCCTCTGTTTATTAAAGGTGTTTAGTTGCTTAAAATGGTATAGCACATTTACTTTGGGGAACACAGATAGTGCATCTAATTTAGCTTTGCTGAGATGATTCAAACAATAACAAAGTGTTGATTTCACATCTTTTAATTAATTCCATTTTCATTTAAATTGTAAGAAGGAATAATCATCTAATAAATAAGAGATGCTTTGTCTGGCATTTCAAAATTAAGTAACTCACAAATTAAAGATCTGAATAAATGTTTGCAAACCATAACTGCACAGATAATTTGATGTGGATTTGCTCACCTTCTAGCGCTGTACAGAAAAAAAAAGCACATCAATTCTTGATTACAAACTTTTGTGTAGGGAAATATTCTGAAGGTATTAAGTTAAAACAAGCAGCTAAAAATGATTTGCCATTTTCTGTTAATGATTGAAATCATAATTAGAAACAATTGTTTACTTTATTTGAATTCAAACCAGTATCTATGACATGTAGGTACCCACTAGTTTGTTGTACACCTCTTTCAAGACATACAAAATCAATTACCTGCTATGAAATCCAGTGCTGAGGACCGTGCATGGGTTCAGGAGGCTTGACCTCTATTCCTCCTCCTGCTGTGGATGTGCTCTCAGTGCCAGGTGGATTATTTAATCCTTCAGAGGATCACAAGCTGTCCTGGCTAGTACAAGACTTTCAGGTCTGTGATCTCAGTAGGCACCCAGAACCACCCTGACACTGAGTAGAGATGTTCTGCACTGCTTTAACATGTACAGTGACCTGCTGCTGCTGCATGCACCATTTGGTTTATTATCTCGTTGCCATTCCTGGAAAGTTTAAGATAAACCAGGCAGAAAAGTTTAAGCTAAACCAAACCAGGCAGGATGTGTCTGTCTTAGTGTGAGTTTTTTTATTATGCCATATCTGCATTTAGGTTTTCAAGATGCCCAGGAAAAATAAAATGCCATACAAAAGGAGAGCTGAACAAGTGCAAGGAAATTATTCTATGAAAGATAAATAAGAAATCTTAACTTGAAATTTCTGTGCTTGCCTATATATATTTTTGATACCTCCAACCCCCAAAGGATTTTTGTTTGTAAGATATTTCTGAGAACTAATGTATCATGAAGGATTTCCAAGTTGCAGCAGATTTCTTAACCACTGAGTGTCAATTTCCTGAAATGGGCTTTTAAAGGTGGGGTGAAATACAAAATTGATGCCAGGAAAAAAGTAAGAGAGATGGAAAAACTTGGTGCCAAAGTAAAATAGCACAAAGCAAGAAATTCTGATTAAGTTAACAATGTGAAAAAAACCCAAACAAAAAACAGACCAAAAATACCCAAGTGCTTGATTCCTTGAGCACAAGAGAAAAATGAGTACAACACCCAGATTTGTTTGAGGAAAAAACCTTTGGGTCTATACAAAGAAAGGTAAACTAAGTAAAAAGAAACAGATTCAGCCTGAAGGCAAAGGCTGCCATTGGTGGGTCTCCTTTGGAGTGGCTAGAGGAGGCAAAAGGGACTGGACAAGCAGCAGACAGGGATGCAGGGATGCAGAAGGTTTGCCTGCAGGAGCTCAGGATGGCATCCTCCCCACATGCCCACAGGAACAGGACTTGTTTTCCCTCCCCATCATGTTCCTCACCATGTATAAGGGGAAAACCACAAAGCAGCTAACCGTGCAAGGCCACAAGTGGAAATTCCCAACATTGCATCTATCATGTCTTCTTGGAAAATGAAATGTCAGAAATACTCCAGGCTTTTAGGAGGACATAGAAAAATGAAAAATATTTTAAGCAGTTATTGACTTGGTCAGCAATAGAATAAGACCATAAGAGCTTCTAAAAATTATTTGCAGTAGACTCAGGCACACAGAAATTGTAATATATGTCACTCTTTGAGTGTGAAAATTCCACATCTATGTAATGTGATTTGTGATGTCCACACAATATGAGAGGATGAAGGTATTTCAGTCTCTGAGATGTCCTCAGATCTGCATTTTGGCTTGCAATGCTTGAACTCCAATGCCTATTTAGAGAAAACGATACACACGGAGTGTATCGAATGGATGACTGTGACAAACCTCTTCCTTTTCAGCAGGTCAGGGTTTATTTCCTGTCAGGTTTGCATTAATGACCCAGTGACCTACTTTTCTGATCCACCTGGCAGAACTCTGCATCCCTGAAATCTGAGATTTTGTCTGCTTCAAAGATTTGTTTTGGTTAGGTTTTGTGACAGAAACCATTAGGAGAGTGACACTGCAGATAAAAATGAAATGTGCTCTGCTCTTTGCTATCGCAAGTGTATTTTTATTTAATTGTGTAAGTGTTATCCATCATGATAAATTGTCTGCTCCTTTTTTTTTTAATGGTCTGTTTTATAAGGTTTTCTTCTCCCTCCCTCATATTACAAAGAAAAATGAGCTGTGTACATTTATCCAGTGATTTCTAACCAGTGCTGCTTCTTCGCCTGCTCTAGAGTAAGAGTAAGTGAAAAGGCAGGCGTAATGGATTAGTGAGGAAAAGGCATCTTCTGCCTGTCTTAAATCATCTACTTTACAGAGAATCTTAAATTGCTAGAAATAAAAAAAAACTCCTTGGCAGCGCAACAACTGCATATAAAACAAATCATATTTTTCAGTGAATCGTAAATGTCACCATCTCAGATAACATTTATGCTTTCATAGAAATAGGAACTTAATTTTCCCCATTTATATTATTAACTTACTTTGGTGAATCAGATCACCTACATTAAAACAGAAGCAGCCGGTGACTCAGAACAATGATACGTTTAAAGATCAAGCACAGCATTTGCAAGTACGAAGCAGCACGCAGATGGAACTGCTTCTTTGAACCAGCAGATAAAGATTGATCTGTTAAAATCTTGCTAAAAACGGGCACCGAATGCTTGTTGTCAGAAGTGACTGACAGTCTTTGTCCGAAGCCGAAATGAAGTTGGGTTTGCCTATTCATTCAGTGGGTGCACAGTGACAGCGCAGGAGAGAGGGAGGGCTGAGATGGGCTCTGATGTGACAAGCAGATTGCCATTGCTTTGCTGTGCTTTTATAAATTCTCCAGGCTAGAAAATAAACCCAACAAACCAAAAAAAACCCCAACCAACCAAACACCTCTGTTATTGCAATACATTGTTTAACATTGCAACCTTTGGGGTTTGCTCCCTCTCCCTCTGGCTTGGTACTTGTATCATCCCTCAACACCAAACCTGTCATGGCCATATAGAAAGCCATCCTTGTACAATATAAAAGCCAGAATCTTTATTTCAGCTTGTCAGAAGGGGAGTTAAAGGAAATACTAGGAAATACCGAGGCCTCACAGAAAAATGCAGATTCAGTCCAGTGCCATGACCACAACCCTCCCATCTCCTCTTCTCCATGCATGTGCACTTCATTTGTTTGAGAGCTGAGAAACAGTGACTAGACTATGTCCACAGCACTTTGTAGGCAGAAGCAGCCTTGCTTTGCCTGTGCTCTAGAGCAGCCAGGTGTGTGGTGTTGTGAATGAACACAGAAGTGGCCATACTCAGCCTGGCACCAAGTATGAACCCTCCAGCTTGCTGCGTCCCAGGGTGCACTGAACTAACACCAAATTCATGCAGCTCCAAGAATGATCAGAGCCCTCTCAGGACCTGCTTGCTTTCTCCTACAGACATATCCTTAGTAGGGATATCCCTCATGGGGCAAAGACTCGTCCTACAATACTCAGTTAACTCATTTCCCATATGACAAACTCAAAAAATTAATATTCAAAACACTGTAAAAAGTAGATCTCTATCTCAGCCCTAGCAAGTAAGAGGCTGATAGTTGCATGTAAGATGGGCACTACTTCATTATAATTTAATTTTTGCTTGACTCATCTCCACTTTAGAATAAAGAGATGCTTCTGGTGACATTGCCAATCTTTTTCATGCAGTTATATATTTACTTAAAAGAAAAAGAGCTCAGAGACTGACACAAATGCTTTGAAAATATGAGCTGCAAGTCTAACTCACACAAAAATATATGTGTGAATGATGAGAGCAAATCCTGCATGCCAGCAGAAGTCTGGGTGATGGTAGTATTTCATAATTATACCCAAGTTAAAGGTTCTCAGCTAGTTTAGGGGTTGTGGCATCTAATCTGCAATTTAATGAATTAGGGGTTTTCACCAGGTGACAAAAACATCTTGATATATTAATGAAAGCAATGTAAAGCATATGTCCTGTCACATTCCAAGTGAGAAAAAAGGGATTATATTTCTCACCATGTATATCCCAACCATTCCAGCTACATGCATATTCCATTTCATCCTAGCATCCCTTACTCATGAAAGCAAAATGAATCAGAGGGTAGACTGTACAGCTATTTGATTCAGTCCCTGCAGATTGCATTGATTTTTGAAACACAATAAACATTCTTTTCAGCAGTATGTTTTGCTCAAAAGATGTTTATATTGCATTTATTAGACTTCAGAGCTGTTGAGTTCAGAGCTATCTTTTAAGGCAAGTCTGTAGGGGCTTATTTTTATGTTTCTGATTTTAAAGGCTGTCTTGACATGTGGCTGATTTAAGTCTCTTTTTAGGATGCTAATGTTGAATAAGACAATTTTACAGGTGTCCCTGGATTCAACCATGGCTCTTCCAGAAACCCCTAAGGCCCCAGACTGCCCACTAGTGACATTAGAAACATGGAGACACAAATGATGGCCCTATTTATTTATTTTTTTATTTCACTGTGGAGCATTAGAATCTGTGACCCAAGGAGCAGTCATCAAGGAAAGATATGGAGTTGTTGAATGCTTGTGAGCTGACCCAGCATGAGTATTTATCTGTATTCAAGTGTCCTGGGGCTTTAAAAAAATGCAGTCTAATAAAAATTTCAGGCATCTGAGCTTCTTTTCACAATTTTTATTTTTTCCATCCATTTCAGTCTTCATTGCTTGCCTTCATGATCTTTGAGGTCAGTAATGGCTTCTTTTCCAAACTAAGCCATTAGCTGAGCTAAATTCTCAAATAAACACCTACATACACGTGTTCATAGATGTTCCTTCATAAAAAATAGAAAAGTAGCAAATTCAAAGTTTGCACTTTTGATTTAATGTTCTTTGAATCACAGAAGATGATATTTGTAAATAAATAAATATTTCCTTTCCAAATGGGAGCTCCATCTTGCACTCCAACTCAGTGCCCTCCTTTCACAGCCCTTGAGTGGAAATGGGAGCACTCATAGAATCATAGAACATCCTGAGTTGGAAGGAACCCACAAGGATCATCAAGTCCAACTCCTGGCCCTGCACAGAACCATCCCCAAGAGTCACACCATGTGCCTGAGAGCATTGGCCAAATGTTTTTTGAACTCTGTCAGGCTGGTGCTGTGACCACTTCCCTGGGGAGCCTGTTCCTGTGCCCAACCACCCTCTGGGTGAGAAACCTTTTTCTAATACCCAACCTGAACCTCCTCTGGCACAACTTCAGGCCATTCCCTTGGGTCCTGTCACTGGGCACCACAGAGAAGAGATCAGTGCCTGTACTTCCTCTTCCCCCTCTCACCACCTAGGACTGTAATGAAGTCTCCCCTCAGTCTCCTCCAGGCTGAACAAACAAATTGACCTCAGTGACTCCTCATGTGGCTTCCCCTCAAGGCCCTTCACCATCTCCTCAGCCCTCCTCTGACACTCTCTAATAGCCTTATATCCTTCTTACACTGTGGCACCCAGAGCTGCCCCAGCACTCAAGGTGAGGCTGCCCCAGCTCAGAGCAGAGCAGGACAATCCCCTCCCTTGCCCAGCTGGCCATGCTGTGCCTGATGCCCCCCAGGACAGGTTGGCCCTCCTGGCTGCCAGGGCACTGCTGGCTCATGTTCCACTTCCCACTGACCAGGGCCCTCAGGGGCCTTTCCATGGGGCTGCTCTCCAGCCTCTTGTCCCTCAGTCTGGCTGCCCCACTCTGGGAGCAGGATACAGCACTTGTCATTGCTAAATTTCATGTTCTTGGTGATTGCCCAGCCCTCTAATTTGTCGAGGTCCCTCTGCAGATTCTCTCTGCCCTGGAGGGAATCGACAGCTCCTCCCAGTATAGTATCATAGGCATATTTATTCAGTAACCCTTTGAGTTCTGCATCCAAGTAATTTATGAAGATGTTGAAGACAGCTGGGCCTAAGATGGAACCCCACTTGGCTGGTCAGCATCCTGATGTAGCCACATTTACTCCAACCCTTTGCACCTGATCCATCAGCTGGCATGTCACAGCCTGTCTTGGCATTTTGCAAAAGCAAGCCCCTGGGCCTCTCTTCTCCATGCCTTTTCTTTCACATCTTCAGCCAAAGAGCTATCTATAATTTTTGTCATTTTCATTTCCACTATGTCACTATGGATTATGAAATGTAAGCCACCGTCCGCCCATTTAACGGAGCACATCACTGTGGACAATCTCCCTGGAATGTAAATCAGTTTACTGTTACCTGGTTACTGCTGGTACATGCACAAAATGGAGAGGAAATGGCTCTAGCAGGCTGTAACTTTAATATAGGGTGTTGAGTGTCTATCAGACTCCCCTTATTTTAATAGCTGTGCTCAGAACAACACAGAGGTGTGATGGGAATATGTCCGTCTGTATTTAGAACACCATGATGACAAGAATCATTCCCACAAGCCAGGTTTAAATGGAAGTTGCCTATCATATCTTTTTTTCTTCCAGAGAAGCAGCTCATGGTCTTTCCAGGAGGCAGCTGAGCAGACTGCCTGAAGGGCAGGAGAGGGCATCATGCCAGCTGGGAGGAAGATCAGCCTGGGTCACACACCTCCATTCCTACCATGGGGTCCATCTCCACCAGTCTGAAGGAGCTCATGGCAAACAACTCCGTAAGCACGGCATAAACCCTCTCATCCCTGCATTTCACATCCAAATTGGAGAAAAACATTGCAGAAAGGAGCAAGATCCAAATCAAGCCTCAGTAGCAGCTCTGGGAACAGAAGGTATGGGGCTGAGGAGAGCATTTGGTGCCACTCACTTGTCTGACAATGCTGACGCCACTGGAGCTTCAAGTCAATTGTCACTGAAGGATCCAACATCCTTTAAATCAGTTTTTCTCTTACAGGCAGACTTTCTCTAATACAATTCGAGCAAGGCTCTGCCCTTGAACTGGAGGCATTACAGTAATGATGGAGGCTTGCCTTGCTTTTGTCCCCACAAAGTACTGAACACAAAGATAAGGGTATTCAGTTTCCCCAGTAAAGGCTTGTGAAAAAGCACACGTGCACATGCTTTCATAAATACTACACACACGTGGTCACAGAGATATTGGCACAAAAAGATGCTGAACCTCTTAATGGACATGTCAGAAACTAAATCCTTTGTATTCAGAAAAGCTGTGGTGTTTTAATGGCAGTGTTCAATACACTCTCCACAGTTATCCATGTAGAGAAGTGTTTGCTGCCAGAAACAAGGGCATTTCCAAGCAACAAGTGGACTGTGTTTTGTTTTATGTTTTAGCACAGAACCCAATGGGCCTTACAGGAATGACCAGCATTGACAGATGTGACCAAGTTGTGTCTGAGAGCACAGTGACAACCATGTGGCTGACCCCTAATGACACTAAGAAAAGCCCCTGCAGACATTAACCAAAACTCTTTCTGATTCTTGCAGGATGCCACTTCTTCAGCAGGTTGTATATTCACCATGCCAAAGTTTTGTATGACTGTCATTTCCTATTGTGTTGCATTCCTAGATGTGGTCCTCAGAGCCTGCCAGGGGGAGAAATCCCTATTGCTAAGGAAGTCCCAGGCAGAGGATGAGGAGAGGGGACAGAACAAGGCTGTGAACATAACTAGTTTTCCTTCTTTGTTTTGGGGAGAATTCAAGGGCTATCTCACAGTGAAATCTAATTTGTCCTGATCTTTGCATAGCAATGTCCTGGACTGCTGATTTAATTAATAGGCATTTGACAGGTTGAGGAGTGGGTGGTCTAACCAGTACCTAACTAGATCTTTGATTATTTAACAACATTTAAGCAACATATGAAGTCCTCTGTTCATAGTGGATCATTACTTCTAATTATGAACCTTTACCTTATGCCATTGATCAGTGACTGATTCGTGAAACCTAATCTTCAAGTGCAAAAACATTTTGCTTTACCTCCTTCCCCCAAGTTTTCAAATTTCCCCTTTTTCTGATAACAAAATCACTCTACAATAGTCCTGATTTTACTGCCAACATGAAAGAGTTCAGAGACTCTTTCTGAATTACACAAGACAACTCATTCAAGTTTCCTCTTGAGCCCACAGAGGATCTTTTACATTGTCGGCACGCACATTTTTCCTACAATTGTATCTAAAGATTGTGCATATTGCATTCAGGTTCCCTTCCTTGAAATTCATAAAGTTAAAAGAAGAAATGGCCTCAACATCTTATTGTGTAAATCCTTCTGACACAGTTTCCACATTTTTGTAGAAGATGAGAACTGATCAGTACAAAGTAGGTCAAGAACTCCTAAGAGACACAGTGACTGCTTTTGATTTTTCTACCTTGAAGTTCAAAGAGCATGAGTAAGTTCATTGAAAGAGGAAAAAAATGAGTTATTTAAAGAAATAAGGATTCCACTTTACATGTAGTGACCAGAGAACTTAAGGAAGAGGAGCAGGTCATAAACAAGGTGGAGTGTGCATGCACATGCATGTGCCTGTATGTACTTTGCAAATATTGTTTTGAGACAACAATACCATTAATTGAGGATGAACTCCTCTAAGCATTAAAATCTGCTCTTTTAATAATGAGTTTGGTAAGAAGTTTCATTCTATATGCTCCATCAGTACACTATGCTTTATATCAACCTCAGTAGAGCAACTACATCTTCAAAAAATTTACTAGAGCTAAGGACTACATGGGCTGAAATTTAGAAAAGACAGCAGCTACTCTCTCCTCCAGCTTCTGTAAGCTAAAGTAAGTAGTCTTTCAGCATGGGAACTATATATTTTTACAGGAGCTGTACCAAATAAGCCACTTGTCTTTAGGACCAGGCATTGATACCTTAACCTCTTTTGTGTGCAGCACAGACATTGTCTACATGTTTATGGTGTAGAGCAATAGAAATGTTAAGGAGAGTGATGGTACACACTAGTGAGGAGTTACAGAATTGGGACTCAGATCATCTGTGAGAGCACTATACCCATCAAGAAGAGTGACATTTTTCACTGTTCTTCTGTTCGGGGGACAAACTAACTGGGGAGTTTCAGTCTCAGCTGCCCCACAAACGTGTGCCAAATCAGGTAATGAGGAGAGAGCTGCACCACCTCAGGCCCTCCTGGCCACGTTGTGGCTGCCTCTGACCCTGCTGAACTGACATTTAGGAGAGAAATCAGAGCAAGGTTAATGTGACAGATGGAGAAAAATACCAAGAAATGATGGAGGGCTTATCCCAGAAACACTAGTGTGGTCAATTTAAAAGCTGTTACTTGGATAAATTCCCCTTTCAAGTAGTGAAAGATGTTTGATTAAAGCTGTGTAGGTGGCTAAATTCTGTTCTGTACAGCTCTATCACTATTAGAGATAAACCCTTTGTTTCATACCAGAGAGAGGGCAAGAAAACCTCTCTGCTGACTTAGAGGTAACATGAGTAAAAATCGAGAGTAAATTGCTCCAATTTACCTCGAATTTCTTTACTTTATATATTTTTGTTAAGCACTGCATATTACTGCCATTTGAAAATAGGCTTTTCGTGCTCTACACCACTGAAAAGATCTGCTACAACATTACAAGGAGCTCTTGCTCATTCATGCTTTCAGTGGTCCACTCAGAAAACAGTCATAGGAGATGGTCTGTCCCTCCCAGAGCTCAGAATGGAGGTGTCTGTCTCTCAGCAAGTCCTGGATTTGCCTCAGGAAATCCCTCTTGTCCTCTTGCTTTGTGCTGTGAGTGTCCACTCACTGCCAGGCAGTGCTTGTTGTGTGGTACCTTGGGAGGAAGGGTTTGTTTTGCCCTACAGCTTTCTCAAGACAGAGAAATATTAGGAAGGAAAGGATTCTCTGAGATATAGGATAGCTTTGCTTTGATAAAACTTCACCTATGAGCCATACCTGGACCTGTTGGAGCACCCAGCTCTCCCTGAGCCCTGCAGGGGGCAAATAGGGTTTCTCTGGTGGCCCAAGGGCACATCCTGTCTCATGGCACCAGTGGCCTGGCACAAACAGGCATCACCTGTCAAACATAAGCACATAAAGCTGTTGACAAACACAAAGGCACAAAGAGTGTTTTTAGAGGCTTCCAAGCCTTGCAATTGTTGAATAATGATAGGAATTAAGGGAAAGGTTGCAATAGCTGTGATTGTCAGAGATAAATGTAAGTCATCATTAATAGTGAGGTAATATTTTTTCCTAGATTGGCTGATGTAGCTGGGGGGAAGAAAATAGCCCAGATGAACCCCAGGGAGCAGAAGCCCTTCTTCTGGTTGCCAGGTTCTGTTTCAGACCTTGATCACAGCCCAACAACTAGTCTACTCTTTTCTAACTAAATCAGTGAATGTAAGGAGAGATGCTACTTCTGCTAACAACCCTCATCTAGCTAAAGTGGAGAAATCAGATTTGCAGCTCTGGGATAGGCTGTTTGTGAATAGCTCTGATTCTTTTTCCTGCTGTGCAGTGACCTCAGCCAACACGAAGTGCATAGCTCTCCCTCACTAACCTGTGAGTCTAATTGGTATTCTGTGAAAGTCCTCACAATGCCTTTTAGTTAAAGCAAATGTCAGAAAACACAAACTCCTGTTTTCTTTGTGAAAATTCCTCCAAAGGAAACTGCAAGAACCACACAAATGCTACCTCTCAGCACAGGCTGCACATCCAAACACTTAATTTGGACTTTTGAAAGAAGGGCTGTGCAATACAAGCTTCAAGATGTTTACTTTCCTAAGTCTCTTTCTGGCCAAGAAGAATGACTTCATTCACAGGGTGGTCCAAGCTTTGTTTTGTGTTCCTGGAGCCCAGATGCCCATTTGGAGACTCCCCTCGCGAGCCATGTGGACACAGCACCTCCCTGAGCTGAGGGTTTGGCTGCACTTAAGCACAGTAGGAACATGAGGAACTGCTGGACTTCCCCCAGGGTGCAAACAGCTGCTCCCCATCACCTCCCATCCCACCACACAGTCACGGCAGAGGCACAAATAAGACAGATGGAGTCAGCCCACAGGCTGGATTTGGCCTCCAGCTGGAGCTGTCTGACTTCATAGCTTGGAGCTAGTTAAACTAAGGATTGATTACTTGGTGGCATTTTTTTCTCTAATGACATTAATATCATCTGTGAAAAGCATGACAGTTTTACTCTGATGGCTGCTGTGTACCTTACCTAACCTGGGATTCCTGCAAATCAGGCGTTGAAGCCTGAAGCCACCACCCAAGGCTCCTTGTACAGCTCATGCAGGGAAATGGGCATCTCCAGGGGTCAGTAGTCCTATCTGTCTTTGCCATCTCTTCTTCTGTTTTTCCTACAAAGGGGGTGAAAGTCTGGCTGGGTGAGGCTTGCACTCTTTAGCTTTTAGATACCAAATTCAGGCAGATGAATCTCCCACTCATTAAGGCAGATTACCCAATTAACTAGAAAGTCTCACTAGCCCCTTTCTCAAAAAATTGCCCGCTCAGAAAGCTGGTAAATCAGTAGGATCCTCACTCAAAAAATCCTTCTGTCCTATATGTGCAAAAATAAAGATCACAGTCTCTGGAGTATGTTGATTTTCTGGCCTGTTTCTGGGACAGCCTATTTTCCTGTACTCAAGAGCTTTCCTTTTATAAGAAAAAGTAGCGAGCCCCCACCAGATTTTCCTTTTCCATCCCCCTTAAATAAGGAAGCAGCACCTTCAGTGAGCATGGGGATCCCTAAGGCCCATGTCCCCCTCAGTTGTCCATCACTTGCCAAGCAGGTCTGCAGTGCACCCCAGCTGAGGGGCCCACTCCTCCCAAGCCTTGTCATAGAGCCTCCAAAACACAGCCCTGCTTCCCTCACCTGAGAGCTTCTTTCCAGCAATTTCAATGGAAAAAAACTGGAGAGAAACCCTGCTCACCTCATTCCCTCTGTTTCTCCCTCGTTGACAAGAGAGCTTTCAGCTGGTGGACAGGTATTGAATTTCTGTGTGCCTGAGCCATGTGCAGTGCAAAGCAAGGTTAATAGATTTTACGGCCAGAGGGAGTATTCTGATCACCTCATCCAACCTCCAGCATCACACAGGCCAGAGGCAGGAGCTGTAATTACACCAAGTTTCCAGCAGAAATGAAAGAACTCAGTCCAGACCTAATTGTCCTGCCAATCACATCAGCCCACAAGTGCCCAGATTCTCTGACCCTCAGTAATTTTGCTGAGGAGAGTTTATAATCACAAGGTGTCTCAACATGCAGCTCGCGTCGCGTGCGAGAGAAGACTGACGTGTTCGGCTTCAGAAGAGGAAGAGAAGAAATCCACGTGTATCTTCCTGCAAGTGGAGTTCTTCTTTTGCTTTTTACATTTTTTTCTCCACACAAGGCTAGAAATGCAAAAGGTAGCTTTCTCCTTTCCTGAGGGCTCTTTACAGCTCTTTACAGCTGTGCTACACTCTCTCCATCCGAGAGAGGCTGAAGGGCAGCGTTTCTTCTCCTGCCTGGCTGCAATTAATAGTGGCTGTTGGCCCCTTGACCTCTTGTCTGGTGATGTGCTTCCAAATGCATTTGTACACAGTTCCAGGACTCTAATACCCTCTAAGACAAACTCAGAAGACCTACTTTGAAAAGTATCTAGAGGGTAAGGAAACAGTTACCAGACAGATTTATTGCTGAGTTTTCCTTCTGTTCAGATATGTTAATAAAATGCCATTCTGGTTTAAGGAAACTTGGACCAGAGAGTGTTTAGACACGACTGCAATTATTCCTTGGAGCTGGCCTCATGTAAGCTCCTGCATTAATGAGGGATCATCTCTATTTGCACCAGTTCACCAGCAGCACGACCAGCAAGCAATTAAATTCTAACAAGCACAAGGCTTGCAAGAAGACTCTCCCTGCACACAGACAAAGGTTGCTTGGGCTTGAAACCAAGCAGGAGGATGTAACTCTCCTTTTCTCACCCAGCCAGCCCCTAATAGATATGGATTTTTTTCCCAGTTAATACAGTGGTGTGCCCTTATCAATTGCTATGTCATCAAGTCCTATGGAATGTGTAAATTCTCCCTCTGCTGGAGTGTAATCCTATTTGGCAGAACATTACAAGGGCTGTACCAAGAGTGATTGAGAGGCCGCAGCAGAGAAGCAGGAGAGGACTTTTGCCAGGGTGTTTTCAGCTGCAAGGGCCAACTTGGCAATTTTCTTATCATCTCTTTCCATTTCCATCCTCTGACATCCCAGCTCAGTGCTTAGCCACCATTCAGAGCAGGTGTACCTCTCCTTTCTGGATTGCCCCGATAATACTCCCCGAGCCACCTTTGGCAGTGCCAGGCTCCCTGAGGAAGGCAGGAAATCTGCCTTCCTCACTTGGATGATCTGGAAGGAGGTGAGCTTTCTGCAGAGCAATGCTGCTCCAAGTGCCCCTGGGCACGTCAGTGGCTCAAAGATGCCAAGTGCAGTCCAGTACTGAAATATATAAACTCTCCCCTTTATGTGCTGTTGTTTTTGTGTTACCTTTTAATGTTTTAGTATGATATGCCTAGTAAATCTTGAAATGATGATTTTTAAAGTTCCTAAGATATAGAAAAGCATTCATAAAAACTTTATTCTTTTCTTTTTAAACTTGCCACTTTACCAGTAGTTGAATTTCCAGGTGAATCACTTTCCTATAAAATATCATACTAATAATAATGCCTATAACTCCCAAAGTCATCTGTTCCTTTCCTTTGTCCAAGAGGAACAGTTACTTACTTTGGTTTTAAAGATTCCCAGTGGGGTCTGTGGCATGTCTCCTCAGATGATCCTGTCCAGTGCTTCATTTTCCATCCTGTTAGAAAGCTTTTACATAATGCCTAACTTAAGTTATTCTTGCTGCAATATGAACCCATTATTTCTTTTGCTTTTCACAAGGGAGAAGAATTTTTTCCTCTTCTCTCAGCAGCAGTCTTTTGCATATTTGAGGAATATTATCATTCTCCCTTCCCCCATTTTTAATCTCCTTTCCTTGAAGAAAAGCAACCCAAATGGAGTAATTCTTTCTGGTAGGTCATGATTTCAAGCCCTCTGATCCTTCCTGCAGCTCCCTTCTGGATTCTCTCCAGCTAGGCCATATCTCTCTGGGATGCAGTGCCCAGTGCTACACAAAGTACTCCAGCTGAGACATTATCTCTGCTGAGTAAAACAGACAAGATGGTGTATGAGTTTTCTGTGCTACATTTAGTAATTTCCAGAGAATCTACTTTTCCAAAAGAATAATAAACTATGCCTTTGATCCTGATCCAAGCAGACTTTCTTACTAAAAAACTGGGAAAGAGAAATTAATGAAAATCAAAACTTTGAATGTGTCTAGGAAAAGGAAACATTCTTAATCCTGTGCATGGTGCACTAGATACTCTTACATAAACAAATATTTGCTGAAATGTACTGGCAGAACAGGTTCAGGAAGTTAAAATAAGGAGGTTTAGCTGCTAGTGAGGAATGAGGTCTTGTGTTTTCCCAGTGATCTTTGGTAGAGAGCAGCCCTTAGTCTCAGGGCTCTCTCTTTTCATGGTTCCCAAAGTCACCACTGGGATATAGCACACAGTAGCAAACTAAGCAGCACGTCCAAGGCAGTTGTTCCTTCTGTTTCAAAAGACTAGCTTAGCATCTAGCTTTTCTTCCCTTATACTTGAGTGCTTCTAATGACCCTCATCAACCATGAAGAGCAGTGCCATTTCAGTAGGGATGAGTTTTTACCAGAGACCCTCACACAGCAGCATAGGAAGGTGTCTCAGTTACGGTAAAAGGAAGACGAAGTTCACCCCACTTGCCCAGAGCTCCAGGGCCCTCACATAAAGCCTGCATAAGGCCAGTCTCCTTTGCTGTGGGGACAATGGCACTGGCTCTGGCACAGTGTCAGTGATGCTGTTCAGCCCTACTGATGATACAGACAGAGCTGCTGAGCCTCAGGGCAGTGAGCAGCCCAAACCCACGCCTGCCCCACCATCCCCTGCCTCCAGCCGGGGCTGCTGGCACCCACAGCAGCCTCCTGACGTGGTCAGCCCCAGAGCCTGGAGCCCTGTGTGTCCCTCTGGAGTTTGTGAATGTCACTTTTTAGCAGAGATTATTAGTAGGCTTTGTCTGACTGACAAGCACTTGTGTTTCGCCTCCAATCTTCGAAGGCAGCAGGCGAGGGGGCAAAGAGCACTAATAGAATTCTTCAATGTCATTTTAATAGGATCACTGCTTTGTGCTAGCTATTTTTTCCCCTCTTTATCTTTTCCTGTCCTCTGCAAGGCTCTGTGTTAATGCCCTCTGGTGATACTGAATTCTTTCCAAGTTTCTCAAAAAAAAAAAACCCAAAAAAAAGTCCCACCAGCATTAATTATTGTTCCAGGAGGATATCTTCCCTTAAAGATGCAAGGTTTCTCTGAAGCCATCTGTCTGGATTTTCTTCCCTTGGGACAGAGAGCAGTTAGCAACTCAGTATTTCCAAAAGGAAAACCGCAGCTCATGTAGATAATACAAATGACCCAGTTGCCCTGGGAAGGGAAGCGCCGTCTCGTGTGAGGTGTGTTCCATATGCTACCCATCCACCTTCCTCAGTTAATGAGGCTCAGGCTTCTTCATGCTGGTCAAGATAAATATAAAGCTCCCTAACCTGAAATCACCATAGTGAGGTTGCCATGGCAAAAAAAAAAAAAGAAAAAAAAAAAGGAAAAAAATTCAGTCCATCACAGATTATGCTAAAACCTGATACAAAGAGGCACATTAACAGTGCATTGAGACATGGAAACATGCCTGTGATGTTCTCCAAATTACCGTGATCTTGGTACAGTTTAGATCTTATAAAACATCCTGTTCTGTTCATTTTTCTAACAAGATACATTGGGATTCTGCCTTATGGGAAGATGTTCTGAGAACAGGATTGGGATATTGGAGCTTACTAAACATCTAACTCAAGTATTGATGTTGAGACATGATAGAAGCAGAAATACTGCTCCACACTACTTGTATTAATGTTTTGTGACCTGACCTGCAAAAAAAAAAAGGATATCTCATCCAAAATTTAGATCCCAACTCCACATTTCAGTTCTACTGTTGATAACCAGGCAGCTTAATTACCTCCCAGAGTGATTATGAGGCTGGGTTATTTAAGATTTGAAAAGCTCTATGGAGGTTCTAATAACTGGATGTCAATCACATACAGGAATAGAGATGTATGGGGTGCTCTGCCCATGGGCACAGGCCATAGGCTTGTATGGGCACTGCACACACCCAAGCCCAGAAATTTCCTGACCCACTGTGGACACCCATGTCATGCATGTGCCCTTGGAGAGCCCTTCAGCTCCACCTGAATAGCATAAATTGTGGATTGTGCCTACTGCAGGTTAGAAACATAAACTGCAGAATCCCACTTGGGCAGGGTTCTGGAGGGGAAGTGGACAGTCCATTTCAAGGAACTTCAGTTACACCTTGGTAAAATGTTTTTTGTTTTTTTTTTTTACTCTGTTCTGAGTGACAATCCAAGCAATAAACAAACAACCAAAACACAGAATCCTGAAATCTCACAGAACAACAGTAGAGCTCTGCAAAGCACAGCATTAGATCCTAAGTCTTGAGAGACCATACATCCTCCCTGGACTGTAAGATATGATGTCTACCCTGTCACTTTCATTATTAATGGGATGCTGTGTGCTCCAGCAGTTCTAGTTGGGTTCTCTTTGGCCATTTCTTAGTGTGCCCAGCCAGAGTCCAGCTCTCATTTCTAAACCATCCAGGTTTTATTTCTTCCCTCATCCACATACTTGATGGTCTTTAGCCATAATAAATGGGGTTTGACTTCATCTGTAAACAAAGTTTCAAAGCAATACTGTTATGAAAAAATGTGTCTTCAGAAAGATCAGAGCAAAGTCAACCCATGAAGAGATGCTGAATCACCACCTATAGCAGAGAGCTGGGACAAAAACATTATAAGAGGTATCACATTAGGTCTAAAATCACTCCTGGTCTGCTCATGGGTCAGACACTGAAAAGCTCCTCAAACGATTACTCACCACTGTTCGTGCAGATGGAGGGTGCCTAACCCTCAATTACTGAGCAACACACAGGGCTGCACTTTGATGTGCCCTCACCAAGTCTAGAAATCAGTTTTTGCTGGAGGAGATTCTGGTACTCTGCTCCTCTTCAGTGCCTCCATAGAGCTCCCAGGAGCAGAGCTGCAGTGGGATAGGCAGCGCTGGCTGCTGTGCTGCAGCATCCTCACAGGTGACCCAGCTATTGGGGACTGAGAGTGATCCTCACAGGTGACCCAGCTATTGGGGACTGAGAGTGATCCTTGCAGGTGACCCAGCTATGGGGACTGAGAGTGATCCTTGCAGGTGACCCAGCTATGGGGACTGAGAGTGATCCTCACAGGTGACCCAGCTATGGGGACTGAGAGTGATCCTCACAGGTGACCCAGCTATTGGGGACTGAGAGTGATCCCCACAGGTGGCTCAGCTATGGGGACTGAGAGTGATCCTCACAGGTGGCTCAGGAGTGCTGCTGCTCCTCAGCAGTGCCTGCTGGGGGGGCAATGTCCACAGGGACTGGGAAGGTGCTCCATTCCCATGCCTCCTCCTGTCAGGATGTCTCTCCACCGGGGTGGCAGCCACCCACCCCAGCTGGTACCTGCCATGCCAAGCCAGGGACTCTTCTGAGTCTGATCAGAAAATCAAAGGTCCCCGAAGGGCCTCTCACATAGATGCCTGATCAATTTGGATTGCTATTTATGAATATTGTTTACAATAAACCATTTTTCAATACAGCTTTTAGTTTTGTTTTAAGTTTCTGGGTTTTTCTTAACACCACTAGCCCTCAGTTTCTTAACTCAAGATAGTTTTCTTAGTCTAGCGGTGTCCACTCCTGGTCCATGGTGCTCTCTACTCTGTAAATCATGTGGGTCCTAATGCATAATCCATGTAGCTCATGCAGTGAAAGTAATCTATTTTTGCAGGTGTTTCATCAGAGGAGGGTAGATGATACCAGAGAAAGGCATGGAAATGATCTTACCTCAGACAGGAACAGCAACAAGGAACTTGCAGTCCTCTGAAGACCTTCACGTGTCTCATACATTGGGATGTGCCTGCCTTGCTGTAGACAGACTAAGCTCCCACCTCAGTCTTCTGGATTTGGATCCAGGTTCTTTCTGGAGACTGATTAGATGTGATGCATTTGTGGACATCTGGATCTATGGTGATGAGTGATCAGAAGTGTTCACAGTCAGCTATTGTGAACATGGTGCAGATTTAATCTTCCCAAAGAAGAGTCTTACAAAGTTAATTATCTAGACACTAGGTTTAACTTCACTTTAAGGCCAGAATGCAGAAAAAACAAGCTGAAGCAGGCACATTCACTGGAGCTATTAGAAATCTGTGGGGCAAGTTTACACGTGCCTGCAGTGAGACACATTTGAACATACAAATGGCATGCATATCTCACTCTCCGTAGTCACAGAGTAGAACTCAACACGTCGAATGCTGCCACTGGTATTTTACTGAAGCCAGATCATGTCTCAAAGCACTCAGGCACTTGAGTAAGGAAGGAAGGAAGGATGGGAAGGTCCTTTTCGTGGAGAACACTGCCATCTTGTGCACAATTGCATTTACTTAGTGCCCGGCATGATTGAGAGAGACCATACCGCAGGACTCGCTCACTCTTCCAGCCTCTCATGAAAACTCCAGCAGAGTTCAAGCCCTTGAATGGTGAAGTATCCTGAAACAGTATCAGCTGTTCCAGTCCTCAAGCAATGACAAGATCTGAACTGCTTTCTGGGCTAGCACATTTTTCATTTTTGTCTGCCCAGGACCTTCAATAAGTGTATCTAATGGAGAAAGCCAGCTGTATCACAATGAAATCAATAAAATGGAAAAGCAGGACTGACAAAGTTCTGTAGAAGTTTTTACTCTTTAAAAAGTGGAATAGCAGAATTTATTCACAGACTATCTACACGTGCTGGAAGCCATGCAGACTCATTCTAAGTACAGCAATAGCAGAGATCTCCTGTGCAGGAAAACCTGGCACAGATGGACAAATAGACAAACCAACAACTACTCTAGTTTAGCAATTGCCCTCGCACAGTGCTTCATAGCTCACTGCAGATACAAATTACAGAAAAACCTGAAATACCAATATATGGTCAGTAAACGGAACATGAATTCTCCTGGTGAGGAATATGAGATCCAGAGAAGCTAGGTTTTTTATGTAAGGAAGAGCTGCCACAGCTATAACAGGAGAAGCCAATCCCATTAGCATGCCTCATCCATTAGTATGTCCTCCCTAAAACAGAGCAATGTATATCACAGCAGCCTGGGAGTCCAGAGGTATGTGACAGATCAGGCATCCATCATTCTCAGGATTTCCACACTATGTTGCCATCCACACTCTTAATCATCTCCTTCATGCAGGAAGGTCTGCTCCAGGTAAGTTTTTGTCTCTCTGCCAGCAAAGCTGGAGGTTGAGCCAGTGACTCCAAGCACTCCCTGGGTCCTGGTGGACCTGAGCACCCCACCAGCTGCCTGCTCTCAGCCAGGGTCCCATCCTCCCTCACTCTGGTCTGCACATGCTCCCCTTTGATGGGATCATGGAGTGAAATGCACCAACACTGGATGGGGACAGTGCCACTCTGTCACTGCACAGAGGTGCCCCATTCCAAGGGCTCCTTTGTACCAGGGAAAACTGCTTGGGCCTTTTGAGGGGACCTCTATGGAGGAAAGTTGAGACTGCAAAAAACTCTCATTTTCCTCTTGCCTGTATCCAGCTGAGCACCTGGATCTCCAGGGCACTATCTGCATTTCAGAAACAAGGTGCATGATGCACAACCCAGGGTCCAGTTTCTCAGATAACTCTGTAAGGAAATCCCACATGCTTTACACAGATTTGAGTGACAGTTGCAGCTGGTGTGGCTTTGATGATAAAGATTTTGCCCTGATTGAAGCCCAGAGTGACGGAAGCATGCTGGTATTTTAGCTGGGAGGATGTCCAGGTGCTCACTGGTTATCCTAGCACCAGGAGAGGAGAAAGACGAGGTGCGTGTGTTTTACAGAGGGGCCACCAAAACCCTTGGTCACCATTTTGTCACCAGGAGATGCCTGAGGTTCTAAAGCCTGAAGTGTCAGCTACTCATCAGTAAAAGGACAAAGAGATGTTTTTTTTTCTCCTTCTCCCTTTTCTAACTGCATTCAACATGGGACTGCTACTGATGAGATTGTTCCTCAACTGCATTTAAAACGAAATTGATATCTGTTTTATAATACAACACAAATGCATAGGGCAGCAGCTAAGTTTGAAAATGACACTGTAGTAGTAGTTTTTAAACTGAAAATGCCATTTGACATCATAAAGTAGAGAGAAAGCCTGTATTACCCACTGGGCTGGATCTGTAACATGTGCCAGATGCTATGATGCAGCAAGTGCTTACTGTGTCTTGTAAAACTGTATATAAACAGTGCCTCTCACCTGAAAGATTCAGAGCTTTTCCTGAGCTTATGCTAAAGACAGCTTATTAGCAGGCAAATAATACAGCAATATCTTTTCCTAGCCTGAATTGTACAGGATTATTTTTTTACCAATTGATTCTACTTATTGAAAACCTGCCTGATTT
The DNA here is from genome assembly GCF_012460135.2 of Molothrus ater. NCBI lineage: Eukaryota > Metazoa > Chordata > Aves > Passeriformes > Icteridae > Molothrus > Molothrus ater. The sequence goes on from NC_050479.2 coordinate 30,850,116, forward strand.
CTGCTCTTAATGGTGCTCACTTGCTCACCCCCCAACACTTCTCTGTGGATCACAGCATGCATCTTTACCCTTTTTTATTCCTATGCACTGAAGTAAGGGAAGAAGTTTTCATAGGTCTGCATGAAATTTCCTCTGTGATTTAATGCTGCCATCCACTCTGCTATCCTGCACAGTCTCCAGCTACATACACAAAGTCCATCTTTTGAGAACAGTGCTTCTCCAGTCTACCTCAACACTAAATATTCCTGAATCTTCACCATAATACGAGCTCTAAAATTTTTCTTTATTATCTTCACCTTTACCCTTCTTCTCTAGTAATGGTCAGACTGCTCTTCTAAGCTACCCATCTGAGCTCCTTTCATCCTGCCTGTGCCTCTTGCCCTTTCTCTCTCCCACTTTCTCAAGGGCTCTTGCCTTTAGTCTCAGAGGGAGAAGGAAGACAAGAAAAAAAACAAACTTCTTCAAGCTCTTCCAGGATGAGACCTTTGTTCTGGACCTGGTTCAACCCACAAGATCTAGTTCCCATCTCATTCCTCAGGACTATTAAATTTTCTAGATAGGCATAATCAGAGTGAATGCACCCCAGCTGGAGAAGTTTGGGGATGTTTACTAGACAGGAGACCCAACTCCACATCCTGCATGTTCTCCTGCTTTTGCTACATCCACAAAACTTTGCACCCTTTTACCACCAGCACCTTCTTGTTAAAGGCTGTAGTTGATGCCTTAATGTTGCAGCAGATCTTTGCAAGTGTCTGTTACTGGACTTCTCTGCCATGGAGGCAGCCCTCACAATTTCTCTTCCAATCACCTCAGGCCAACATCTAAACTACAGGGAGTGAGAGCCAACTTGGAGGATCCAGGGTATCCCTACTTTTAGCTTAACAGAAATCCTCTGCATATGGACAGATAATTAATGAAGTTTCCCAACACCCCCAAATGGTCTGTACTAATTCACAGAAGGACAAGCTGCAGTCATGCAAGAAGGAGTTCAGTACCTGTCTTTGTTGCCCTCCTTGTAAATGAAAGTATTCCCACAGATACTGAGGGGAGGGGGATCAGGATGACACATGCTATAGCATGAGTCCGTTTCTGAGGGGGTAGGCAATGGCTGTCTGAAAATCCAATACTTGCCCTCACTAGCAAATGCTGTAACTTTTGCCTTTACAAGAATCAGCTTTGTGTTTGATGGAATACTGGAATGACTTTTTGTGGGAGACATATTGCAGCAGAGGCTTACAAGTATGCATAATTACATACATCTCATTGCCCATTAATAACTTTTATATGGACTGTTCTTCCTTAGATCACAGTTCCTTCCCTATTTAACATTTGAAGTGTTAAATAGAAAAACTTCAGAATTACCTGATATTTTCCTGACATTTTTATCAGACCTCAGCTTCTTCAAATTAATATGATGAAGTCCTGAAAAATTTGGCATGTTGTCAAGAGATGAATTTTTTAACATGGTATATGAAAACAAGTTATGTTGTTGATCAGTCTCCCACAGAAGCCTGGAGAGAATCTCTTGCTGAGAGTCTCTTGCTGCTTCTTCATTTTTAATGGTTCTGCCTTCTACAGGAGGGAATGAAGCTTTTTCCTGCATCACAAGAGCCATCTGCAAGTAAAGAGACCTAAGAAGTTCAATACTTCTTTTTAATTCTGTGAAGAGCTAAATACATCAATAAAATACTTTATGCCTCCTACAACCCTTTGATGACTGAATTAACTAAATGAGATTGAAATGAGGAATGATTTATAATGGGCTGTAATAAGAAATGAGTTCAACTGCCTTCCAAACAATTGACAGGGAATATGTTAGTTTTAGCAATGAGAGGGAAGCATTCTCCTTTGATCTCAGTAAGAGTAAAGTTTCTTTAGACATGATCCAATCCCAATAAATATGCAGCAAAATGTTCATATAAAGGTGAGGGATTTTACCCCCTCGCAAAAGAAGAGCTACTCCGAGTTACTGACATTTCTGTTAAAAGTTTCATTTCTCACTGCCGGTGAAGTAGATTAACTTCCTCAGATTTCCAGAGCATAAAGACAAATTATTCTGAACTTGAGTTTTAAAAACAGGAATAAAAAGTGTATCTTAACTTTCACGAGAATCAGTGTAGATCAGAATAACTTTCTTCATGAGCTCTACAAAGACAAATACTAGTGTTCACTTGTCAGGCTAAGTTGTGGCTTAGCATTGTGTGCCCATCCTGTGCACTGATCCAACAGAGCTGGATGCACACACTCAGCTTTCTCATAGTGAGCCATCTCACCTAAGTTAAATTGCTCCCAGCAACAAGACCAACCAAATATCCACCTGTGTTGTTCTTCTATTATTTCTAGAGTCCCATATTGTTGTTATTAGATTTCTAAAGTCCATACCTCTTTGGCGTATTCTCATGGCTGCAGCTCTTCACTGACTCCTTCTTCTGCATGCTGTTCTCTCTCAGGTCAGGGCTCCTCCAAGGTTCTCCCTGACTGGCTAACCCGCCCCCTTTTATCCCAGTCATCTTCACTGGTCACAGCTGCAGCCCAATTAAGGACATCGCAGCTACAGCCCATCAAGGGCAACCGGGACCTCCGGGGCAAAGCCTCTATACAGATATTTAAATACATTTCCTCTATATATTTCCCCCTTTTCTTTTACGTAAGTTAACAGTTGTACAGATGTTCAATTACAATACAATACATTTCCTCATGACTCACAGGCCATGTACAACACTCATATTTTCCCATGACTCACAGGCCATGTACAACCCACATAGCTCCTTGCTCAAAGGCCATACTCTTTCACAGCTCCCTAACCTAAAGGCTATGTTCCGTCTCAGCTCTTGGCTGCCACAGCTCTCGGCTGTCTTATCTTCTGCTAGCTACCACCGCAGCTCTTGGCCGCCACAGCTCTCAGCTATCTTATCGTCTGCTAACTATCACGTCGGGGTCACCACTTGTTTTTCTTCTATTATTTCAAGAGTCCCATATTGTTGTTATTAGATTTCTAAAGTCCATACCTCTTTGGCATATTCTCATGGCTGCAGCTCTTCACTGACTCCTTCTGCTGCATGCTGTTCTCTCTCAGGTCAGGGCTCCTCCAAGGCTCTCCCTGACTGGCTAACCTGCCCCCTTTTATCCCAGTCATCTTCATTGGTCACAGCTGCAGCCCAATTAAGGACATCACAGCTGCAGCCCATCAAGGGCAACTGGGACATCCGGGGCAAAGCCTCTATACAGAAATTCAAATACATTACATTTCCTCTACTATACACCTGAGCATATTTGGGGAAGCAGGTGATAGGACAGCCACAAGGAGGAGGCAGGAGAGGCTGAGCTGAGCCCTAGGGAAGTAGGACCTGGCCAAAACAGGTACAGGACAACACAGCCATTCAAAGGACTCTCCTTAATTTCACCTTCTGTAGCCACAGTCCTGCAGGTGCCTCTACCGATGTACAGGTCCCTGACTGTGGGATCTGACTGGATTTAGTACCTGGAGAACTAGCAGCTTAACCATGGCTTTGCCTGGTTTGCACAACACCTGGCTCTCCCTCTGCAAATGAAATTGAAGTGAAACACTGTCCTGCAGGTTTGGTGAGTCCATATTGTGAATAAAAGATATGGGGAGGAAAAAATCAGGACGGCAACTTACCCAGATCAGGGCAGCCTGCCACAAACCTAATGCAACTGATCACATGGCCTGGCTAAGCAGCAGACTTCAGACTTGCACCATGAAGAGAACTGTTTTATTACTAGTGGTGCACTTACATTTCACACAAAAAACTCCAGAATGACTGTCCATTAATGGCAAATCATCTGCCTCCAACTACAGCCCAAGGTTACATCTCCCCCTCCCACCACCCTCTGGCACTGCTGCAGTGTGGAATGAGTCAGGGATGCTCTCACAGCAGTGTGCAGGACAGTCACCCACACAAGGCAGGGATGCTCTCACAGCAGTGTGCAGGACAGTCACACAAGCCCCAGCACTGTTTACAGGATCACTGCCTCTGATTTCTCCCATGATAGCTGACAGAAAGACCCTTCTCTCACCGATGAAAAGTGAGCATTGATCTGACACTAACTGTTGGCAGGTTGCAAAAATATTGATAGTGCATTTAGCAACAGTGCCCCAAGCCTTGGCAAATGAGAGCTCACCCTCTCCAGTTATTTTTTTTCCCATTATATTGCCCCTTTCTGCAGTGTGTATTAATTGGCTGTTTTGGTTTGCTATTTAGCAGCCAGCTTCCTTTAAAGCTAAAGCTCATTCCCTTAAATGTGTTTCCACAGCTCCTGCTCTGCCAAAAGGTTAAACAGACCTCATTATCTGCTTCCTGCAGAGACCTAATTTCTACAAAAGGCCTTGAGCATGGCAATATGATTGGCAGGAAAAATAATAATGTTACAAAAAGCTGTTTTCACACCTAGCCAAAGAGTGAGAAGCATAGATACCATTTGAAATGATGCTCCATGTGAGTCTCATCAGCTGGGCAGGATATTCAGCCCCTTCTCGTTTGTGATGATTCTCACATCTGCCCCTTTCAGAATGGCATCCTCCAGTGGCATCCCCCAACATATCAGCAGATTAAGCAGGTGAGGATAAAAGATGGAGGTCAAAATGTCTCCATTTCTCCTGAATTGCTGTTCAAAAATGCAGCTGCCAATGAAACTGCAAGGCAGCCCCTGCTGTAGCCCTGGCAGCAGGGAGCAGGCACTCTCCCCCTCCCCAAGGCAATCTCCTGCATAAACCTCCCAGGCACACCAGGTCCACTTCTTTTTTAGGAAAGACAAAACTGCTACCTGGGGGTGCCACAGTTATCATTCCCAGGCACAGGATATCTGGCTCCCCACAGTGAAGCAGTCTGGGACAATCCACACAGATCCCTAGTCCTCTTCAAACCTCAGTCCGCTCGGCAGTCCAAGAGCTCACAAACCCCATTAGACCACACACAGAAGGGGAAGGCAGTTATGACTTTAAGACCCTGCTGGGAGACTGTGAGGGAAACAGTCTGAAGTCCCACCTCTCCTTTTTATTCACCCCTAGCTTCTCTAGTTTCCTCCCAAAGAAATGCAATCCCTGTGATCAGAGGTCACTCAAAAGCACAATTCAGAGTGAACAAGCAGAAGATAAGCAAAATATGCAGTGTAGGGTTCCACAGAGAAGAAGAGTCATCCTTTTCCTAGACTGTACAAAGTTGTAGGTGAGCACAGTGAAGCATCAAGTCTGCATTTAAGATAGCCCTGTATCATGAGAAGAGTGCTGCTATGTAATAATATTCAGGATCTACCAGCTTCTATTGTGCTGCATTTGGCTCACTTGCACAAGATCAATATTTTAGCTACTCTGCCAAAAAACACCTAAAAGAAAAGGAGACAAGCGAAACTCAAATCACCATTCACATCTCAAAGAGGAAGCTCTCCATCAGGATCTTACAACCTCACCTGAAAGAACAGTTAATTGCTGTTTGGATTTCACATTGATTTGTCTCAGAGTGCCAGAATCATGCTTGAAAGTCACTACAAACTAATAAAATTTTTCTTTTAAGTATCACTGCTTATTGAGTACAGCATTCTGTGCCATCCATCCACAGAATCCATCAGCAATATAAAAAAATGTCATTGGGGCAGCCTCACTAGCCAAAGCTCTAGGAGACTGTTAGCCTGAGTGTAGACCAACTGAAAGTGCAGGTGAACATTAAATCCAACCCAAAGTAATCAAACAGCTCCAAATGTCAGCAGATCTATAATCAAGGTGGTATTTAAGTTTATGCTCTTCTAAGGCTTCAGTTATTATTACTGTATTGGGGAAATTGAAGTCTTTATTATAGCAAGATGTCAGTTCCTCAAACATCATCCTCCCTCCCATTTGGCAATGGCACTACTGTAGAACACCTGACTTCTGATATGGTTGAAGAAATCAGCAGTTTCACACTTGAGCACCACCATCTTGAATTTTATTCTGCAATTAACAGGCAAGATGGTGCAGGAATTTCAGCCCTTGTGAAAGGCAAAATAGTGCTGCTAACTCAGAAGTGGAGTTTGGGATTCAGCAGGTCCCAGGAGAGGCTGGCCATCCTCAAGATGCCTGGAATCCCAGCTTGCAGCCCCATGTTGTCCCTCTGGTGCCAGCACATCTCTGCAGAGGACCACATACCACCTTCAGAAGCACCTGCATCATGGGTACCACCCCCCCAGCTCTCTGTGAAGTCCAGGCTGTCAGAGCACAGTGGGCTGAGAGATGGTCCATTTAAGCGCCATAAGCAATTATTTAAGACAGCTATTTAGATTTGATTTGTACAACTTTAGCTTGTTAAAAACAGTGCACTTATGACCACTTCATATTTCAAATCTTTTAAGAAGTAGCAGTTTACTATGAAAATAATAACAAGAGACCTGTTTCTACTCACATCTGTATTTTAAAACTTTTGAGTAAGATTTACTCAGGTTTCACTATACAAAATGTCTTTCAGCATCTTAAGTGAAGCTGCAATTTTTAAAAAACAGAAATGTTTTTAGTTTCTAGAGGTTTCTAGAATGAATGTCTTGAAAGGCTACCCTTCTGGGGCTCAGCAAGGCCTTGAGGAGTGTCTCCAGTGCTTGAGGTGGGAGCACTGGCTGCCAGTGCACTGCATCAATCTAGCTGCAGATGCAGGAATTAGTCATCCTCTGAGTCACTCTCCCCTCTGGCTGGGACACATGCCCTGATTGAGGACATGAGCTGGTCCTGGATCTGCTTCCTGGGGTTCTCTTCGAGGTCTGTCTTGATGGCACCCGACTCAGAAATCTTCCACTCCAATTCTGTGCAGTGCAAAACAAGAGTCATTAATGCAGGGGAGCAAACTGAGGAAAAGACACCCAGGTGAGTTCCCTCATCATCCTACCACCACCCCACCACACCAGGGTCCTTCTCCTCTTCTTCCTCCATACCCAGATCCAAGCTCCTGCCCTGTTTACCACACCAGCTCCAGCCAATCCCCTCCTTTCCCAGTCCCTAGTGCTGGGACAGGTCTCAGCCCAGGGCACAAAGGTCAGGGTACTCTGTACCCACCAGTGACATCCCCAGTGCCACCCTGCTCACCTTGCAACCAGGAGTGCAAAAGAGGTGATGGATGCAGAGCACCAGCTTTAGAGGCAACTCTCCCAGTGAAAGTGAATTCTACCTCCTACTAGCCACGTAAGGGCAGAAGACAAGTTGGCACATCTATTGCCAGGGAAGGAATACTGCTCATACATTACAGTTGCTCCCATCATATACTGAGCTCATCACAATCAGAAGAGGCAGGGAAAAAATTTAAGAAAGGGCAAAAAATTGTGGAAATTTCATTTACAATGAAATAATATATATAATGTATAATCTGAATGATATAAAATACCTGTAATTCAGATTATAGGTATTTCATTTATTTCTATCTGAATGATATAAAGTACCTATAATTCAGATTATATATTATAGATATTATTTCATTGTAAATTGCGGAAATTTCATTTACAATAAAATAATATCTATAATATATTCATTTACAATGAAATAATATCTATAATATATAATCTGAATTATAGGTATTTTCCACAGATGTACCTTGTAAATAGAATTCACCCCTTTGTCTCTACATCACACACTAAATATTAGCTCCTTTAGACAGTAAAGAGACACTTCACCACCAGCAGTAGGCCCAAATTGGACTGGATTGCTTCCCAGAAGTGGTAGAAAGTCAATACAACACATTCAATTGAAACCATTCTCCTACTGCTGCTGATAATCCTATCATCAAATCTAATTTCTTTCAGATATTACAGAATAATGAACACAACCTCACACTTTCTTTAATCTTTAGTGGAAGGCAGGCATAAATACTTGCACACACAAGACAAATACCTACATGTTGGCCTACCACTACTTTTACATAACAGCATGTGGTTGAGCCATAGGGGGGGGGGAAAAAAATCTAGTATCATTTTCAGTACCTCCCTTCCCTTCCTAAGCCTCATTTCTCTCCTTCCCAGCAATGCAGTTTTGCTTTTCCTTGGGAAGAGCAGAGATGCAGACACTCACCATCCCTTGTCAGGTTCATGCCACCGAACACCAAAGGCCCAATGAACTGAGCTTTGATGTCTCCCTCCAGGTACACAAATATCGTGGGCAGGTTCTTATCAGGGTAGTTGGGAATGCAGGTGGTAGAGATAGCTTTGATGAATTTCACATCTCTGAACTTCTTTGCAAGCCCACTCATATGTTGATTTATTAAGGCACAGAGTGGAATTCTGAGAGAACAGCAACAGACACACAAAAGGAGAAAATAAGAGACAATTTAAAAGTAAACAGCTCCAGAAGAAAGGTCAGAAATATCACATTGATGACTTTCTGCAAAGACAAAAGTACCAGAAGCAACTTCTGTATTCCAGCATTCAAAGGAGATCAGCTCCACTGGAGATTTTGGTGTGTGGTGGGTTTTTTGTCTTAATATATTAATAATGCATCCTTCCCCTCTACCCCCTTTTTATTCAGGGAAACTGGTTAATGAATTTAGGATACTTAGAAGCTGCATGAGCAAGCATAAAAGCAAAGCTGCTCCTGGAAGAAGGTATGCAAACAATGATCAACACCTATATGCAATTAGAGACAAAGAACAACAGCAAGTATTCATAACCTTTCCAAAAAAAAAAATCTAGCAATGCTAACAGACGTTTTTGACAAGGTTTTCTATCATGGTGACAGGACTGCAAACCTGGCTCACTCCATTTGTATATCACTAGAAACCAAGCTAAATACACATTGATCCTTCCTATTCAAAGCCCCTTGCATTTGAGCCAGAATAATTTCCAAAGCTTGGATATTTCAGTGGCAGCAGGTACCTCTATGGAAGCTGTATGGTACACATCTTGCTGTGCTGTAGATATGTATAAAAAAGCCACCTCATGGTAACATCATTCTAGAATGAAGTTCAGCAATCTGGACTCAACAGTTTAAAATTACTCATTTGTTTTTATTTCTTAGAACTCCAAAACCAGTCCTTAGTTCCACAATAACTATACATTTACCTTGCACTTTCAGCTATTGACAGTGCAAGGTTTAATGGTTTTAAAAAAAAAATCTTACCCTTGTTTGTAGAGGTGTAAGACTACCCATATACCTTTTCCAGCTTTTGTAACCTCTTGAACATAATCTTTTCCCGAAATCTCCAAGACTTCCCCGAATTTATTCTTCATTTGAGCTGCCTTCATTTCTGCTAACCTTTGCTGCCTAAATAGCCAGGAATGAAAAAGACACCTTGTGAATAGATGCATTTTTTTGACAGAACATAACTTGAAGGAGCTGGTTGAAGCCTAGACTTCAAAGATAAAATTACAAACTTCTAACCCCAGAGCAATAAAAGCAAAATTACACCATACATGCTCTTGTATTTGCACCATAGGCTAAAGCCACATGCAAGAAGTAAATCTGTGTTTCATGAAATGCTTTTTTCCCTCATTTCTGGCCTCACTAGACCTTTCTTCTCTAGATAATACACGATCAAACTAAATGGCAAAAGCCATGAGAGACATTATGAGATCGACAGAAACCAACACTAATTATGCAAATCTGCAGCACCTTAATCTCATTGAGACAAAAATTAGGAACTCCTGGAGGTGATTTTCAAAGCTCTCAGGACCCCCAGCCATACACTCAGCAGGTGCATATTATCTCTGCAAAGCTAGGCCGTAGATAAAGGATACTGAATTCAAAAGCTGTTATCCTTTTAAAGACACTTAGAAGCTCCACAAGAGACCAGAAACACAACCCCCTTCTTCCATCATCCTAAAAACATCCTTTCTCTTCCACAATATCTAAAAGCATATAAAAGAAAGACCCTCCAATTATCATTAAAGCCAAATTCTGCAAGCTGCTCTGACCTGTACATTTCAATAGCTCTCTCATCTTCCTCATTAAATTCATCTTCATTCTCTTCTAGCTCTTCCAGAGTCATGTCCTCATAAGTTTTCACTAGAATAGAAGAAACATTAAATCAGCAAAAACCTCATTCCAGGATTAACACTCATTAACTTTCATCAGTCCGACAGAATTTATTTACTCTAAAGACAGATTAATAGGAAGTATGCAGTGGATTTTTTAAAAAATATTATCTTAGAATAACAGAATGGCTTGGTTGAAAGGGACCTTAAAAATCATCCAGTTCCAACCCTTTCTGCCAAGAGGGACACCTTCCACTAAAAGGGTGGAGGTTTCATGGGCTCAAAGGCCCATGAAACCTGGCCTTGAACACTTCCAGCAATGGGACATCCAGAATTTCTCTGGGCAACCTGTTCCAGTGCTTCACAACCCTCAAAGAATTTCTTCTTAATATCTAATCTAAGCCTACTGTCCTTCACCTTAAAGTCATTTCCCCTTGTCCTATCTACCACTACATGGTCTCAAAGTTGGAACTGCCCTTAGGAGTTGGGACTTCAGTGATCCTTGTGGGTCCCTTCCAACTCAAGATATTCTATGGTTCTATTCTATGATTCTAAAAAGTCCCTCCCCAGCTCTTTTTTCAGTATCTTTGGCACTGGAAGTGGGGGCTAAAGTTCTCCCCCAAGGCTTCTCCTCTCCAGGATAAGCAGCCCCAGCTTTCTCAACCTGTTATTATTATTCTTACTGGATTGTTAGGAAGTGTTATGTGCCTTAGACATACAGATGGAAAGAATATGATGGAAAAGGCATCTGAGCTGAAGACTGCCTAGACTAGCACCCAACTACCTGCACAAGCTTTCAAGCTTCGCAGCCGCAGCACAGACATGCACGTTCACCTGGCTGATTCCCTTTGCACTCCTGTTTCAGTTTTCAATCGTTTACTTCCATAAAAAATACAGAGCTGACACGAAGAACAAAGCTTTCCTGTGCTGGAAGAATCCATGTGCTTAGGAATGTATTTGTTTGATACCATTAACAGCTGATCACCCTGCACAGATGAAGTTTTGCTATACTTATAAACCTGGAAAATGACACATTACAGTCCTGTGGGGCACAAAGCTTTAAAAAAAAGAATTAAATTTATCTGAGGTAATGGAAGTCCTTGGAAATGTTTTGGTTTAGAGGCCTGTGTTTAAAAAGGAAAATGAGGACCCTCAAAAGGAGGACCCTCCCAAACTCCCACCACCTAACTTTCAAGATCAATTTTCAAATCTAGATATCACTATCTAACTCCTACTCAGAGTCCCCCAACAGCATCACATAAAACAGTCAATAAGTGTTACAAACATTATTAAGCACAAATATCTGTGCCTGTTTAAAGACTAAAATAAATAATTTAAGGACTAAAGTCAAATAATGCAGAGTATTCCTGAATAGTGCCCCATGTCCTCATGTTTCCACATGGAAATCTTCTGTAAGGTCAGACCTGTTTACAACTGTGGTGGTCAAAATGGTCCCATTCAGTATTTACTATCATGCCATCCTACTAATTACACCCTGGCTGAAGTATGCTTATTCCTGACAATAGTAGGAATATAACTAAAATCACTTGATTATAAGGTATTTTCTTCAAGAATAACTTAGGACTCAGGACTTGTTTTTTCCCCCCCACAGAAGTTGAAATCACTTTGGTTGTACGGCATATAAACATTGCTGCCGGTAATTTCTTTGAGAAAACTTCCTCCAGGAGCCATTCCAAGGCTTCTTCTGCTGCTGCCTGAGTTGGCTGGTCACTCACTCAGAGATTTCTGAAGGATGGCAAACTGCTCCTCTTCCTTTGCCCGTTCCTGTTCCTCCACATTTTCCTTTGGAGGAAGGATTCCTTTCTTACGCAGAATGTCATTCCACTCCGTGTCTTTATTTGGATCCTAGAACAGAACAACAAATGGATGGTATTTCTTCAAGGTGAATTTTACCACTTGTAGAATTTAACACATTTACTAAACTGGTAACTGGATGGATGGTGCCAGACAGCCACAGTGCAAATCCTCCTGATGCCGAGGCTCCTCTCCAGCCGCAGACCTGCAGTACCCTGAAGACTGTGTTTTATTCCATCCCACTCACAGCACATACAGGAGGTCTTGGCTGGGTACCAGAGTCTGAAGCATTATAACCACTTCTGCATCTCTCACAAAGAGCAACAAAAGGAGAGGGTATTAGCTGAGTGACAGAGAAGCATGCTAGCCAGAGGGCTTCCTTACAGACCCTCAGCAGGACAGGCCACCAAATCAATGGTCACTGCATCAGAAAGCAGTAGTGACAAGACACACACACAGGCACAAACCTTACAGACCTAGCACTCAGTACATGGGAAGTCTCCTTATTTAGATTCAAGTCAGAGTGACTATGTAAGTGCCTAGAAAAAAGCAAGCCATTTCTGTCAGCCAAGCCCACTGCTAAGGATTCAGATCCAAATCTATAGCTAGACTATTCCTGAGATTTTACTGTAAAATAATTGCAATAATCCTGCAAAACAAGGCCAATACATCTCTACGTATTATTGAAAAGGACAGTGGCTGAGTATGAGATTTTCCTACTTAGCAGGCAATTTTATTTTTTTAAAATACAAGAAATCTCAGTGATAAGCACCCATAGCTTGCTTGTGCTTCCTTGTTGTCTTGGCCTAGGTCCAGTTTAGAAACTGAACACACCTACTGCTTTGCTATAGCTCGTATCAGCACACCTTACACCAGGTCTGTTCACAGCCATACAACCATCTCTCCTCCCCGACTAAGCCCCTACTTATGGGCTATGGGGCACAGGAAGGGAGGGGGAGGGGGCAGAAGGGGAGAAGAAACAGAAGAAAATAAAGAAAAAGAACAATGTAGCTCCGCAAACACAACACCAGACTTTTTTTTCCTCCCGTCTCTGACCGCGGTCACCTTTCCCTCGACCCCGCATTTACTATCACACTGACGCAGCGCCTGATACGCCGACCCACTCACTACGGTAGTGAAGTAAGTACCGCAGCTGTAAAAAAAGCAACAAACTGCCACAAACCCAGCCATGGAGCTGCCGAACAACACCGCCCCGTGACAGCCACCTCTGCCCCGGGCGAGCGGCAGGAACCCGGGCCGCCCCCACCCCGGCTGCCCCGGGCCCTCGGCCGGGGAGGGCGGCCCGTGGCTGTCGGCGGGGCCCAGCCGGGGTGCGGCCCCTGGCCCTGCCGCGCTGGCCCCGCAGCACCGCCCGCACAGGCCGGAGCGGGGACACGGGGGCACCGCGGCTGCTCACCTGCATGGTGCCGGCGGGGCCGGGCCGGGCCCGGGCAGCGGTGCTGGGCAAGGCCGGGCGGGGCCGGTCCCGGCGTGCGCGGCGCGGCCGGAGGAGGCGGCGCTGCCGGCGGGCGGGCCCGGCGCCGCCGCTTCCCGCAGCGCCTAATAAGGATAGTCCCGGCCGAGGGAGGCCTCGGGCCGGTCTGGGCCGTGAGGAGGCGTCACGGAGCGCTTGGAAGGCACTCTGAAGATCGAAAATCCTCCTGCCGTGGGCAGGGACACCTGCCAGTAAACCAAGTTGCTCCAAACCCCATCCAGGCTGACATGGAATAGCCGTGCTTGAGCAGGGAGGTTGGACAGGTGACTGACTCACTGTGGTCCCTCCCAGTCTTTTTCTGTGATTCCCCGTAACTTCTGTTTCCACTTCACTGAGCCTTTTTTATCTGTTTGGATTTCATACCCTGCTTTGTTTCCCTACTGGTTTATCTACTTATTTCCTTTCTCTGATCTGTTAAAAAATAAAATAATAAAATAAGCAATCAAACCTATATTATCTATTCTTATTAGGCATAATCAGGTGTACTTGTAGTATTCTTATGATTGGATGATAGCCAACTGAAATTACCAGAAATTTGTCTCTTGATAGTTACTTTTATTTCAGTTTTGAGTCCGTGTTAAAAGTATCACTCAGAAAACACTGAAAAGTGTGTGAGATGTGGTGACCCTAATCTGCTTGGGATCACACCCCATTCCAAACTGGCACCTAGGCCTGCCCTTTCAAAGAACTGAGCAGATCTTTTCAGCTTGCTTTTCAAAGACACATAGCAGAGGGAAGAGACCTATTCCTGCTTCCCTTCCCCTCCTTTTATGTTCTAGCCCAATGGACAGCATGCTTACCCAGATCTCAGTCCCCATAAAAGAACCCTAAAGAGCCTGCCAGCCGGCCTTAAGAGTGTGTTTGGCATGTGGAGGAAGGACTGTCTCAACTCTAGCAAGGGCCTGAAATGAAAATTTAGAAGCCCCACTTCCACGTGTTAGAAGGTTTTGGGCATCCCATTAGCAGCCAGTTATTGTGAAGTGGGCTGGCCATTTTCCCTGTGCTAAATCCAGGTTACTGAAGGAAAGCACAGCCACCTTTTCTGCCTCTGAATTAGGAGAAATGATAGCTGTGCTTTGAGAGGACATCAGTCCTCATGGCATTTGGACATGCAGAGGGTGCCCCATACTGGTTGTTCAATGCCCTCAGGTGGCAGGAAACTTAGCCTCACTCAGCTCAGACTAAATGCTCATCCTTGTAGGAAAAGTGGGTGAGCGCCACAAATGCAGGTGCTGTGAGGCTCTGACCCACAGCAGGTGTCTGGCAGGCAGAACCAAAGGCTGAACTGTTCATGACAGTTTTGTTGTCTGAGTATTTTGCCAGAGCCTGGGCTTCTGGGAGTACCCTCTGGTAATCATCTTCTGTGGCTGCAATATCATTCACACCCACAGCTCTTGTATGCTGCCGGTTGGAAACTGCTTTGAGTGCCAGAGAACAAACACAGAAAGAGCATGAGCAAGAAGTGAGCACTCATTCTTTAAAGGCTGCTCAAAAATATTCCTTTGCCCGAGGTGAGATTTTTGCCCAGGTGAACAAAGAGGAACTAACCAAGCACCTTCAGCACCAGAGCCACAGTAAACCCTGAGGCCCATCTGGGACAGAGTTACCAGAAGAGGGGGCAGAAGCCTAAATCTTAGGAGCATCCCCATCACATCACTTGGTGGGGCTCAGACACATTGTGAACCAAGCATGACTCTACCCAGAACACATCAAAAGCAAAACGCAGTTTCCCTCTCCCACCCAAATAAAAATATATTTACAAAGCCCGTTTTCCCTATGTATTTCTATCAAGTTTCAGCAGGAAGAAGAGGATTGCTTTTACACACAGCGTGCAGTCAGAAATACTCCAGGCAGAGTGGGTGAGAACTGGCAGTGCCATAGTGAGGCTGAAATGGAGCTATGGCTCAGCCCCTGCAGACAGCCTGCCTTCTTCCCCCTCTCCACAGCCAACTTGCTTCTGAGCAGCTGTAATGCATTTCTTCATTTTGCCCCAAATCAGGGATTAGGTGAGGGAAGATGAAGCACATGTGTAAATGACTCATTAATTACCCAGGTGACCCACTGGTGAGGAGAAAAAGTTGCTAATAAAAAGGTTTTTGGGCCCATAGTAGAGGTGTTATGTGACTTGTTTGTGCTTGGGTGTAGGTTGCAGTAAGGCACAGACTAGGGAAAAAAAAAAGCATTTTTGAAGGTAATGTGATGTGCTTTTCATTTATAATGTATTGTAGAAGATTTGGGGTTATGTGCCTGTGTTATTTTGTAAGTTAGCTGCCTCTATTACACAGCATGAGTGTACTGTGAATAATTTGGGAAAAGTATTGTCTGGTAATAGGGATAAGGAGTTATAAGGGCTTAGTTTGCTTGGATTTTATTAGGAGCTGGGGTTTTTTTTAAGTTTTACTGTTTTTCCACCTTCTTTTTAAAGCTTATTCTGATTTTTTTAAAATAGTTAAATCTTTCAGTAAAAACCCTAAATATTAATGTAGTGATGGGTGTTTTTGTATGTTGTCAACAGCTGTGCTGGAAGTTAACTGTCCTGTTTACTGATAGACTAGAAATGTTATTTAAATGAGTAGTTTTGCTACTCCAGTTGTAAGAGTATTCTAGCTGGGCTGGATTTCCTTCATCATGAGATCGTAATTTCTATTCTTCAGTCTGCATTGTGTTGTCCAAATCAATTTATCCTTTTCCTGGTACAGAAGACTTCCAGTAGTATTCTCATAGAAGCCAGAGAATACAGCTTAGGGAATTATTTAAAGCTGTGTATGAAAATGTCCTGGAGTATTTTGGGTATAACAAGCTGTAGGCTGCAAGAATTTTTCCATTTTTAGATTTGAAATGGAGGGAAGTTGTAACTTGATAATAGAAGTTATATTGCAGACTGCTCTTGAAAGAAGAGACAGGCCTCAAGTTAGCTTTGAGGTAACAGTTGTGGTGTTTAAAAAAGTCTTGCTGAAGAAGACCCACCGTATCTCAATCCTCAATACATTCCAAGTAGCAGGGGAAAGCCTCTCTCCTTTTGAGCCCTTCATATCTAACTTCAATAACCCTTGACGGGTTTTGCAATGAGATCCTTCTTCTAAAAGTCAGGCTGGAAAAGGGCAGTAACTGTTAAAATTTTAGCTCTGCTGTTGATGAACTGTGGTGTGTGGTGAGCTCTTTCCTCAAGAAAAGAATGAGCTTTCCCTTAGATGTGGAAGAGCAGAACTGACCTTGCTGTTGCCTCCTCTTGCTGTCCATTAGCTGTAGCACCCAAGTGCTTTGAAGACCTCCAGCCCTCTGTGTGTCCTTGCCTGTCAGAATGTCTGGACGTGGAAAGAAACAAGCAGTGGCTGGTAGCCCTAGAAGTGCAACCAATAAGAGCAAATCAGCCAGGGCAGGTCTGCAGTTCCCTGTGGGCCGTGTCTATAGGCTCCTGCGGAGAGGGAACTACGCTGGCAGGATTGGCTCTGGTGCTGCCATCTACCTGGCTGCAGTGATGGAGTACGTGACAGCAGAGGTCCTGGAGCTGGCAGGGAATGCTGCTCATGAAAACAAGAAGACAAGGATCCTGCCCAGGCACATTCAGCTGGCTGTGAGGAATGATGATGAGCTGAACAAGCTCTTTGCCTGTGTGACCATTCCTCAAGGCGGGGTTATGCCGAATATCCCTTCTCAGCTCCTTCCGAAGAAAACTAGTGGAAATGTTTGCTTCTCAAAAATATGGTGGTAGCCAGTGAAACTTGCTTTTCCTGGTCTGGTTTGTGCACTTATGGATGCTGGGGCTCAATACCACTTATTTACTTCTTTGTCAAGTATTTTGCTGCTCATTTTAAGGCATTTTTAAAGTGTGTAATAAAGTTTCTAGAATGCATCACTGGTCTCCTTTTCTCATAGATGGAAGAACAGAAAATGAGAATTAAAAAATAGCCTAGCATAGCACCTGAGTAACTTTTTAGAAAGTCCAGTACATGCTTACTTTTGAAAATATGTTGCAGGGGAGTGTTGTGAAGCAGGGAGAGGAGTCAAGACACATGCTGCTGTTCCTGTCAACTTTTCTTCCATCTAGCACAGATTCATCGTGCAATTAGTTCAGTGTCTCAGAGGATAAGTCTACTTTAGAGGTTAGTACCCTGTGTCTTATTGCTCATAAAACTGTAGTGAGCATCTGCTCCATCATTACAGTAAGTCTCTATCAGGGCAAAGCATGCAGAAAGTGGTGGAGCTATGTCTTCTCTCTTAACACAGATGACAAATTCAGTGTTTTTTCTATTGTACAAAGTTATCAAGAACTTGAGAAGGGGTCTACTCCCTCTTCTTCCCTCCAAACTCTGTTGGTTTTCCTCTATGGATTGATTTTTTTTTTTAATAGTAATTTTTGCATCTTTAAAAAATAAAATGACCCTTCTACATTCAGGGGCATTTAATTTACTTTGGCTGTCATTAACAAGCAACAGTTCCTCTCAAAGGAAACTTGCTCTGGTGTCTGCTTTATAGCATATTCTTCCTCACAACATAGTCACTGCCTTTTTCCTCTGTATCAGGATGCTCTGTGCTGGTGCAGCAGACAGAGAAAAGGGTCTAGCAGAAGTTGTTGTTGAGAGAAATAGTTCTGAAGTGGTGAGAAACTGAGATGTGAGAATGGAGATGAAAATGCTGTAAATATAGACTAAGATACATGAAGGAAAGAGCAGCCTAAGTGTCAGCAGGAAGTGAATGTAAATTTTGTTTGAGGTAGCATTTCACAATAGAATAAAGCAAAGAGTAATTCCCTTTTTGGCAGGAAGAACTGGGTGATCCTCTTTTGTTTACACTATAAAGCTTGTCAAGCAAGAAGAATGTTAGGATACTTTCTGGCTGTTCTGGCTCTGTGTTTACACCTGCTGTCCTGTTACTTACACAACAGCACTCCTGATATTTTTTAGACATATTCTTTCTTCCAAAACACTTGTTAAAAGTTAATGCAGCTCATTAAGCTTTGAACCAGCCCTGGCAGGGGCCACCAACAGATCAAATGTTCTGCTGCTGAAGAAGAAATAAACACAGTTATAGCTCTTCACTCTTGATGGGTTGTAAGGCAGCAGTGAAATTATAGATCCTCAGAAACCTGGGGCTAGAACAATGAGAAAAGTTGGTTTGTTGTGGGTTTGTTTGTTTGTTTTTCTTGCAGATGTTGCCCCTTTGAGAGGGGAAAAATGCAGAACTCAGTTTTAGCACCTGATTTTGCAAAACATATGCTGAGGAGTACTTAGATATTTACTGGAGTAGCACTAATTACACTGATAAATAATGATGCATGCATGTAATCAGAAAACAAGTTTTCTTCAATGATAAAGTATCTCATTTGATTATAAGGTAAACTCTCAACAAATATTACTGGTTTATTATGGTCATCTATGTCTTTATTTGTTCTAAACATAGGCATTGGGAACAAGTTCAGACAAATACCCAAATAATGAACACTTGGCTTCCTTGGAAAGTTGGGGTTGTCTCCAGATTGATTAATAGGCACTCTGGATGATTTTGAACAGAAACGCACAGAGTATCATAGCAAAATGTTGAGGCTAACCATACCCTTTTTTTCACAAAAGGGGAAGATAGAAAGCTGTTATCTTAGTAGTGAAGATGCTTAGCTTCATACCCACAAGTAGGGCTCTGTTCAATAAAGTGCTTGGTAAGTATGGAAATCATACTCCTAGGTCTTTTAATGAAATTGTGATAAAGACTTTCTTTCATGTGATACAGTATAGGAGAGTCTCTTCAAACTTCAAATACAATAGCAATAATTTTGCTTGTTCCCTTGATCACCAAAGTTTGCATTTACTTGATGAAACAAGGCATTAATTGCATGGTACTTTTGCACATGACTAGTTCTCATGTCTCATGCTATAGGTTTCAACTTAGCTCAGTGACCTGTAGCTGAGGCTGGTCTGTGACTTGGTTACAAATCAAAGCAAAAATACTCATTCAAAACACAGCTCCTCTGGCATCTCTCTTGTTACTGATGCTGCAAAACACATTTATCTTGATGTGGTGTTACTTCCTAACTCAGTTATGCCATGGCTCCAGGGTGTCAAGGAAAAATAGATGTCTTCAATAACACCCATTAGAGAATGTGTGTACGTGGTGCTCCACAATTCAATGAAGGGGTGAGCAGATGGAAGCATAGGGGTGAAATGATGCCTGGAAAAGCTCTTCTGCTTTTACCTGTCTAGAAGACTGAATGCTGTTGACAGATGTTTTGGTTGTGCAGGGTGCTTGTAGTTCGCTCTGCACTGGGATTTGTGTGTTTATAAGCTTGATATCTTCTGTCACCTTCACTTTCTCTGCAAGGAGAGGAAACAGCCCAAGTTATGGCCTCAGAGAGGCTTGTCTTGGTGAGCACAAGGGATGCACAAGGTCTGAACCCATTTACTACCAGAGCTGGTCAAGCCCAGCACACCGTGGAGAGGGGTAGGGCCCAAAATGCCTCTACTTTGAACATCCCAAATTTGATGCTGGCCTTGCCCTCTGCTGACCGATTCCAATATTGCAATTCCTAAACACCGTTGTCCTCTTGGAAGTCAAGTGCTGCTCTTTTGAAAGAGTAGTGAATTTGTGTTATAATCTAAGATTATCCACAGTCTGTGGAACTATGCAGACTACACAGAGCTGTGAGAATGAAGGAAATGATGTCATATAAGACTACTGATAATTAAAGGCAATTTTTGGTGGCTTTCATGTTCTCTGGTGGTGTTCCTGGAGAGGCCATGCTGCCCAGCAGGGTAGGTGGCTGTGGCACCTGGTGCTATGCTGACTGAGGCTCCTGAAATCTGCTTCTTTTTGGATAGATCACACGATTGCCTCTGGGTGCTCTGAGGTCAGTTCACGCACCTTCTATATTTTGGCATTATCTGCTGGAAGTTGTAGTCCATGTTTAGGTATTTTTCTGGTGGCTGTTTAGACAGCTGTACTCCAGAAGCCTGCATTTATGTGTAGGCATCTTTCAGTGCCACGATCCAGCAGGTACTATCTGAATGGCTGTTTAGTAATCCCTGGGTAAAGAACCTTTGTAGTAAATATATCCAGAATTCTTTCCTTTCAAGGTTGCCTTATGTTCTCATTCAGACTTCCTCTATTGATCTTTCAGCAGGTTGAAGGCTAATAGGGAGATGGTGTTTGGTGTACAAGGCTCTTGCACCAGAGAAATGTCAAAACTTTAGGTGGTGAATCATAACCTGCTATAAGATCAGTCACAGTTTTGGTTTTGTACACTGGAAAAGTTGATCCAGAAATGACTGAAGGAGACTTAGTAGCTCCTTCTAGTTGTTCAGTGCAGAAATCTATCAGAGCAATAAAGACAGTTTATGCAGTCCAGCTCAGTCAAAGATATGTTTCTACCCTGTTTAATAAGGTAGAGGAATGGCAATTGCAATGTGGGAGTTGTCTGGAGCAGGTAAGTAAGTTTTAAGAGTGATTGTCCTATAAGCAAGTGCTAGATATCCTGGGATCACTGCTCAACTCTAAAATCCCAGCAAATAAGTAAACACAGGCATTGATGAATGCTGGCAGGAATGGTGAGTTTAAAATTAAGCATTTTATCATTCGTCACCTCACGCTTTCCTTCTTGCAAATCAACCCACTTCATTCAGGGTTTGAACTTTCCTTGACCTCTGCCTTTCCTCTTTGCTGGTTGTTCCCCTCTTTCTTTTCCTGTATTACTCTGTACATGAAGCCTCGCCTATATTCAGCAATGCAACCCCTCCCATGTAACAATCTCTACAGTTTCTTATTAATTTCACATTGTATTTGTGTTGTCTTCAACATTATATTTGACTGTCTACAGTTACCCATCCCCTTTGCTGCAAAGCTGCAACTGATTATTCTTCACTATGTGCAATCACTTCCTTTCATCCTCAGTGAGCTGTACATATTTTTTCCCATATATATCTTTGCCAGGGTCATTCTGAATGCTGACTCTGTCCTGCAGCACTGCCATCCCTCGCAGCTTGCAGTCACCTCAAGATTTGCTAAGTGAGCTCTTCCCTGTGGGAGCTGAGCAGGGAGCGAGGCTGTCCAAGGCACAGGATCACGAAGGGAGCAGAGAGAGGGAACTAAACCACTGAGAAGGTTTTCCTCTTGTGCTTCATGCTCTGTCTCTGGTGAGCAACATGTCGTGAGGCTGGGCAGCACTTGCTCCCCCACACATGAGTGCATTTCCAGGTCCCTCGCTGTGTGCTCCTGCTGAGCAGTGCCTGGCTGAGCCCAGCTCCTGCAGGCCAGGCTTTTAAGGTCCTAGGCCAGCCCAAAGGGATTTTTGAGTCAAGTTAGGTGGCAGGAAGATGTGCACTCCTGAGTATTCCTGCCTTTCCAAGAGTCCACCGAGCTGTTCTTAACCACATGCTCTAAGCTGTGGCAACTGGTTTCGGAGTTAAGTGCTACCAAAAATTTCCTCTTTGCAGCTGAAACATGTTGCTTCTCAGAGTAATTGAGTGTCCCTCCTTTCTGCTTTTTATGACAAGAGGATGGATGGATTTCCCAATTTCCCAATTCTTCTAAACACACTTAGTACTTTGAATATCTAGATTTATCTCTTCTCTGCCTGACAGTGAGAACTGAGTTTTCACCTCTTTTTCTTGCAGAAATGCTTCTGTGCTTCCGATTGTTGTCACCTGTGTCTGCACTCCTGAATTTCTGCTGTGAGTTTTGCAGTAGGATATTCAGAAAGAGTTTCAGGCCAGAGATGACCTTTGCATTTCTATATTATTAATTTCTCCTTTTTGCAGATGACATTTGAATTGCTCCAGGGAGCAAAGATTTCCACTGAGCAGTGAACAAGAGCTCTTCTGTGCTTCTTACAGAGGAGCCATAGTTACTACAGATATATGACCGAGGAACCTAAGATAGGTTCTCACCTGCAAATTACCACCAATTTATCAATCTTATTTAAGTTTCAAGGCTCAAACAGATGTTCTTCTTGAAACCTGTTGTGGGTGATGGAAGCCTTTGCTGACTGCAAGAGGACAGAATGGGTTGCCTGTGGTACAGTACTGCTTCAGTTTCACCTCAGCCATCTTGTTTACTTTCCCCAGCAGGGTGGGGAGAGAATTGAAGGGGTAAAAGTGAGCAAAGCCATGGGCTGAGATAAAGACAGTTTAATAGGTAAAGCGAAGCAGAAAAAGGAATTCATTCACTGCTTTACATCAGCAGGCAGGGGTCCAGCTATCTCCAGGAAAGCCAGGCTCCATCACATACCTGTGACATGGGAAGACTAACACATCATTCTGCAGGTGTGTCCCTTTCTCCTCCCCAGCTTTTATGGCAGAGCATAACAGCACACAGTGGGAGATATCCCTTTGGCAGTTGTGTCAGCTATCCCAGCTGTGTCACCTCCCAACTCCTTGTGCACCCCCAGCTGCCTCACTGGTGGGGTGGGAAACAGGAATGAGATTGTGCAAGCCCTGCTCAGCAATAGCTGAAATATCCCTGTGTTATCAACATTGTTTTGGTCAAAAATCTAAAACAGCACCATAAAAGCTGCTATGAAGACAATTAACTCTATCCCACCAAGACCAGTACAAATACTTATGTAGAACTGAGCAACATTTGATACTTTTCAGCTTTGGTCTCAGATGAAACAAGCCAGAAGTGCCATTGCAGTGCTTTTGAAATCATTATCTCTTATTTATTTGCATTGCCAGAGTGCATCCCCACCACTTGTATTTGGCTTAGTTGTTCCTTCCAGAAGAACATGCTAACTACTTACACATATCTGAGAAGCCAGAGGAGCCAGCATCCCTTTGGTAGTTTTTCCAAGGGCTAATAATTTTCCTACAGGATTTGACAATGCACTGAACAACAGCTGTCTCCTTGATGACCTCCTATTCACTGGAGGGTCTATTGGATTCCCTGAGGGCATCCCTCCTCAAGGCTGAACCAGACCAGTTGCCCTTGCATCCTCAGAGGCAAGTGATAGAATTCTCACCCCCTTGAAGGCCCTCACTCCAATTTTACCATGGCCTTCCTGTATTCTGAGCTTCCAAACTGAATACTCTGCCTTAGATGCAGTCAACAATTCCCCAACAACTCATCCCTTCCTCTAATTGCCAGCCAAACTTCTGTTAACACAGCCCAAACTGGGAACTTACCCAGATAAAACCCCACCAAAAAAAAAACCCCACAAAATGACAAAACACAGGTATCTCAGGGTTTGTTTTCAAAGACAAGGGTGTCTCCAAATCTGGTTCACATGCAGCTGTGCCACCATTACTGGAACAGTACTATACTACAGTAGCCAAAGAGAAGGAGTGATAACAAAGGGCTTGAGGAAATCAGTGCTCTGTTCAGGAGTTGCAGCCTCATTTGTATCCCCAGCCCCCCAATTTTACTATGCTCTTTTCTTTCTAAGGAAGTAACTGCTTAGTACCTAAAGTTTTGTGCCCATAAATGTCTCCACATACCAAAACACTCCATACAGTGCAAGCACATCAGCTGCACTATATTTTCAAATGCATGATTTTAGAAAAAAAGGGCAGATGTTCAGAATATTTCTCAAAAGTGCCTCATTTGTGCTTTTTGATAGCCAGTAAGGCAAGGCTGAAAAAAAATACATCATCTGATCAAATAATATCTGTATGTAGCTGCAGTACTTGTTCCTCTTCTTTCAAAGTGCCTTGGATTCATCAATTATCACACTTGAGCACTTAGTTCCTCAAAATAAATCATTAAAATGTCCATGATGATTTTAGTATAGTGTGTTCAGGATGCCTATTCTGAAATAACAGGGAAATATATTATCTAGTCAAAAGGACAAGCTTATCATTTATGACCCTATTAAAAATGATGTTATAAATTTCACTGTTGCATTTGAAAATTGTCAATATTGAGATGATGGATTTTCTTTGATTACAGCTGGCAGCAGGCAGTGCTAGACTATAGCCCAGGAAGCCTAGTATGTGTTTCAATAAAAAAAGGACAACAAAAAGAATTACTGATTGCAAATTTATTACATGGAACAGCAAATTCCA